>NC_143056.1:56905000-57107500 GCF_052426305.1 Pelodiscus sinensis | reverse complement strand
TGATTATTTTTTACTTTGTCATTTTTCATCATCAACAGAGGACCAATGAGAAAAGAACAAGAAATGTGAAATCATGGGCTCACTGAAACAATTACGTCCATGTAAAGATCCTCTGAGGGAAAAACTCAAACAAAAAAGACTCCAAGAGTTATAACTACTGTAGTATAAACATAGGAACTAAGTTAACTTGTACATTTCTGTTGATCACTCCGTTATGTTGCCTCAAATAGTTTTAGAAGAAAAAAAAAACCACCTTGTTTTCCACACTATGTGTGTTGTTCCCAAAAGAATGACTGTTTTGGTTCAGCAGTGAAGTCACTATCCATGAAAGACTACAGTATATTTCAGGCCAGTTTTGGCCAGTGAGAAAAGAATTACCCTGGAGATGAAGATGAAAAGTCTTGCTGGGTCTCTCATCACTCAGAAGACAGTTCCAAGAAGGCCTTGCCATCCCCTGGTTTTGTTCCTTCATAAATGTGTCCTTTAGTTTCAAACAGATCTTTATAGTTTGTGCTTCATAAACCCATTTTGGACTCTTCTTCAAAGAGCTTGCAAGTGAAGATTTAAAAGACAGAGCAGGAGCTTCTTCCAGTAGTTCAGAGCCTTGGCTTTGGACAAAACAAATGGAAAAGTTGGGCAGCTTTCCTCAACGAAAGAAGTTATTAATGGTCTTTGCACCAAACCTAGAACTTTATCATGAACTCAGAGCTTGGGAAAAAAGCAAGAGAATACTGTAACAAACTTCGTACAGAGTTCGGTCTATTAATTGTTTCATGTTAGATATTCTATGTGTTTACCTCAATTGAAAAAGAAAAAAAAAAGAATGTTTTTGCTAGTATCAGATCTGCTGTGGAATTGGTATTGTATGTCCATGAATTCTTCCTTTCTCAGCACGTGTTCCTCACTAGAAGAAAATGCTGTTACCTTTAAGCTTTGTCAAAATTTACATTAAAATACTTGTATGAGGACTGTGACGTTATGTTTAAAAAAAAGGTGTTAAGTCACAAAATGCGGTAATAAATATTTCATTTTTGATTTTTTGCTAGGCTTTTGAGTTTTTAATCATGATTGGCATTTGTTGGGAACAAATAAACTGGATTTCTTACCAATGATTCTGAAGATTGACTGGCAAAATCAGAGACCAGTTACCACAGTGCTCATAGTATATATAGTCTGACGAGACGTCTGAATTTGTACATTTCTACTGAGCACACACATGCCCAGAGACCAGGTCAAAAACCCCAGATATGGTCTCATCAGATTATAGTTTATGTAGTTATATCTAATTTCTATATTTAGCTCTGTAAATCTAGATGATGTGCATAGAGCGATAAGCATGGCTTTCGAGGAATAGTTGTTCATACACATGCACCCTGCATAACTACAGTGTATTTAAACCAGGGATACTTAATGAATAGTTGTAACAGAAGGCTGGACTGAGAAGTTTTAAGCAGTCAAACCCATAACTGACTTTAATGGAAGCATTGTTTCCGTAAGGATTTCAGAATCAGGTCCTGGAAACAGTTTTATTTACTTTATTTGGCTGTCACAAAAGCAAAAATGATCACATTAATGAATTGGGAAAACGTAAATTTAGTTTTTGAAATGTTATTAGATAATCCACGTTCATGGAGAGGAGGAAACCAAAATAATACAGACTTTCTGTGCTCTGAAACAAGTGCATGGGAGTTTTCCTATGTCACATGGGCATGTCTACACTAGGAAATTATTTTGAAATAACTAAATTTGAAATAACTCCCGAAATAAGTATTTCAGAATAAACTTAGTCCCTGAGGAAAGCAGGAATACTTAGTTTGAAATAACCATCCTGTTATTTCGAAATAACAGTCTTGGTAGTGTGTACACTCCGCTTATTATTTTGAAATAAGTGTAAGAGGACTAGTGTAGATCAGAGCAAATACTCTAAGCCATTAGAGCCAGAAATTGGACCTTCCTCCTCAGTGAATGGAAAAATTCTCATTACTTCATTGGTAACAGAATCAGGTCCCAACAGAAATGGGAAGATTTCAGTCTTTTATTGATTTCTATTTCGGAAAATAAAAATGCCTTAAGTATCTTTACTTTCCTGGAAACAACTGTCACTGGTTTAAATATTTGTAATTTTTTTTTAAACTCTCTTTCCCTTCTCTCAAATGGTTTGTGTATTATTAAAAACTGACTGACAACTTTTACCTTTGGAATGTTGGAAAAGTCTTCACTTCCCAGTGAATGTTTAATTGCTGAACTGAATAAATGGATCCATGCGTTTGGCAAAGGAAGGAAGGATGCAAGTGGAATGGGGCATGAGGGTTATTTTAGCAATCAGGTCCTGCTTTTATAGCCGGCTTTTAAGGCATTCTCTGGAATTCAGAGGATAGGATATTGTACTTTGGCTTGCTTTCTGTCCTGACTAAAAACGCTCTGATCCTTAATTCCCATAGGAAATACACATACTGCCCTCCCGATTTCAAAGTCGCTGATTGTGTTGAATGAGAGAAATAAGAATGAGAATTACAGAGTTGTCTTTGCGTCACAAAACAAAGCTACTTCTTCTATCCGATTTGCTGCCATTTTCCCCTCCGATTAGAGAAGTAATATATATATATAGAGAGAGAGAGAGAGAGAGAGAGAGAGAGAGAGATCAGCCATCTGTTTTTCCCCATAGTAGATAGGTATTTTTGTAATGACTTAAATATTTGTGTTGCTGGTGTATTTTCTCGCTGGGCTGTAATCTGCGGGCGCTGTGTTTCTGGAATCCAAGGTACAATAATGTAAGCAGATTGCTCCAATCTGAGGTTTGCTATTTAGTACGGAGGGTTCCGAATTGGGTGTATTTAAGAAATGTTCAGCTGTCAAACGTTAAAAAAAACCGGGAAGAGTGTTTTGACAGCGATATAGTGTGAAAGGAAATACTGAAGTCTGAATAAAATTGCTTATGTTCTGAGAAACGGAGGGTAATAGCAACCCGCCTCTCGTTTCGCTCGACGAGTATGGAAACTCGGAATGTAAGTTTCCACTTCCCGAGGATATTCTGGGGAGGGCGCTGCAGTCCCCCCAACGTCGGGCTTTTCGGGCTGGGTTGTATTCCGCGCTGCCAACGGCGAAGTGGGAGATGCTGCTTTTCCAGAAGAGGAAATGTTGGTGGAAATGCTGTGACTGTGCCTGACCCAGAGCTGATTTGCAGGGGTGGGGAAATGTGGCAAATGCACCTAGCAGCTGGCAAAAGATGGAACCTGGTTTTTCGAAAGGATCCAGTGAGCTGTTCCTCCCCAGCCTACACATCCGCCGTGCCCTTCAGCACTCGGCCAGGCGACGAGGGCCCTCCCTGCCTTGCCTTCAGAACTGGGAGGCCCCAGGGAGCCTTGTGCTTAACTTCACCTTTCACTTGGAGAGACAAGGCAATGGATCCAGGGAAAATCCCCAACCCCTGCCCCGGCCAAGCGTGGCGTGGACTGGGAGCGTTTTGCCGCCCAACTCTTCACAATTCCGGCCCTGCTTGGAATCAATAGCAAATGTTGTTTCAAAACACTTTTTAAACAAGTCGGTGGGGAGGGGACGCACCGCTCCGGAGTATCGCTGAGCAAGCTGCTGTGGGATTCGGATCCGGCTGGGGAAACCCGGCAGCTTTGTCTGGGGCCGCGGGGAGGGAGGGGGGCTGTGCTGAGAATAAAGAGTGTTGGGCAACGGATTTGAAGGCCGGTTTTAATATTAATAGTTTCGGTGGAGAGAAAGAGACAGAAGGGAGGTGGCCCCCTCTGCGACAGAGATGATGGATGACCCCGCACCGCCGAGCAGCCCCTCCCCTACACCCTCGCCCGAGCGCCTGGACTGACCGCGTTAGGAGTAGAATAAACACCCTCGCCCCTTCTCACGCATCGATTTGCGGATCATTATGAATCAATTATGGCTCTCGATATTTTCGCGCTCGGTGAAATAAAACGGGCTGCGGAGGGGAAAGACACACAGAAGCGGCCTCATAGTAACGCCGCTTCTACAACTAATTAGGGTGAATAATAATAATAATAATAATTAATAATAATCATTCGGGTTTAGACACTTTCCAAAGGGACCTTCCCCTCCCCAGCCCCGCTGAATTATTTGCTGCGTTGAAGAGCATAATTTAAAAGAAGGGTTCGCATATGGACGGGGTTTGCATTACTCGCGAGTAGAGCAACAGCGACCTATTGCACCGTCCATACACATCCGCCGCCCTTGTGTCTCTTTGATGTAACTCTTCTAGCGAAAGCCAGCTGCAGAGGGGAAAGTGAGCGGCAGCGGGGTGTTTTCGGGAGGCTTGAGTGGGGAGGGAAGTGTGTGGGTTTCTCTCCCTGTTCCCATTTGTAGCAGTGTTTGAGGCCCTCAAGGTGTTTCTATGGCTACCTTGTGTATGTGGGAGGGTCAGATGTGGGGGTGCCCAAGAGAAAAGGCAGCTCTTGGGTGATCATTTATCAATGTCACCCACATAATGATTCTCTCTGCAGCCTTCTATTGATGAGGATAATTACATTAGCTCAGAGTGACTGATCAATGAAAAACCACCACACAAAAACTTCTTTACTCTTCTATACCACCAAAAACAGATACAGAAATCAGATAGAAAGCCAGGGTGGGATTTCCCCCGTCCTTTTTCTTTACCAATGGATTTAAAAAAAAACAAACAGCGGAAAGTAAGAAAATAATATCAGATCAATTACGTTTAAAAGGAGGCTACAATTTTGCCTGAGAAAATGTTCCCATCCAATCTGTTGGCATCAGCCTTTCGCTAGCAAAGTAAATCATGAGTTTGAATATGAGCTGCTGCTTCTCTGCTGGGTCCCTTTGACTCGGGTGCGTAGCGTTCTGAAAATGGAGCGTTGGCAGCTCCGGGGAGGGAAAAAGATGCAAATAATATTTCTTTCCAGATTGCAGTTGTCCGGTTTTCTTTGTGATTAAATCCCTTCCTAAAGCAACTCTGCTCCGGGCAGAATGGGGTCTCCCTAAGATGCGGCTGCAGAGGTGAAAGGTTGCCGTTAAAATGCGCTTTCGCTCTTTCTTAGAGTTCCATAATCACTATTTTCTCAAAGCGAATGTGGATGCTCTTCCTTGTGAGTTGTTAAAGGCGCCGTAAATTTTATGGTAACTCCGCTCAGCTTCCAAGCACAGCCAGCAGGCAGGTTGAGGTTGGCTGGTTAGTTTGTTTTCCAAAAGGGCCTGCATCAGAAAGTCGATCATTTTAAATAATAACAAGGCAAAGTGATGCAAAGGGGGTAAAACGGTCAGGGACAATACTGCTTCATAATACCTCTCCTTTTCCTCTCGTCCAGTGTCTCACATCCTCCCGCGAAAGTGAAAGCATCCTGTTTGCTTAAAATATTTCCAAAGGGCAGCAAAAGGGTTGCTTAGTTTACTATGATGAAAACCTCGAACATTGTTTGTGTTAAGCAGCATGTGTTTTGTGTCCCTCGTTCCTCTTTCTCACCCCCATCACCACGCGGAGGGAATGGAGCTGGACACATGTTTGCTATATGTGTGTATATGCAGCATCCTAGGTGGAAACCGCAGGGCAGTCCTGCATGTGGTATGTGTAATATGCATGTGAAATTACAATATCTTTAATCACATAGACTGCTAATAAAGAAATTGTATGTATAGCCAAGAACTTACATGTCTAAAACCATCAACTTGTAAACATGCCTCAGAGTTAACATTTGAAAGCAACTGATTATTTTGCGCCTTTTTTCAGTATTTTAAAACAAATATTGCCGAATGTCTTGTTATAAAATCCAGGTAAGGTGCCTGGTTTC
This sequence comes from Pelodiscus sinensis, assembly GCF_052426305.1. Classification (NCBI taxonomy): domain Eukaryota; kingdom Metazoa; phylum Chordata; order Testudines; family Trionychidae; genus Pelodiscus; species Pelodiscus sinensis. Next base: position 57,101,717 of record NC_143056.1, on the reverse strand, counting down.
CAAAGTATTTACACAGGGTTAACTCCATTAACTTAAGAAGCCTTACTCCTGATGTAGGCTGGGGCTCTGAATTCACAAATAGGCCTTTATTGCCTAGAATTGCCCCCAGAGGTGTTTAACATTTCTTAAATTAGCTGCTGGAAGAAATGGTAGAAACTTTCTTGCTGCGGTGAATGCCTGTTGGAGCTCGGGAAAGCGGTAAGCATTTGTCGCTAACGCAGCCTAGCAAGCTAAACAATTGGAAGAGGACCGGCTAGGGAGAAAATTCACTTTCTGTATTCAGATGAAGCCATTGCATTTCTAGTATTTATCGAGTATGCTGTTGTATAGTTTCCCCACATTCTGCTTCCTATGTCGGGAGGCAACTCTCTTGGCCATCCCATACACTCTACAATTAAACTGTATCCCAAGTCGCTTAATCAAGAACCCTCAATTAATAATGGGGGCTCTGAGTTTCAGTTACCTTTTCGGTTGTTTATTGGGCCAAGTTCCTTGCCTTACACGCATTCACTCCTAAAACAGGGGATGGGAGTGCCACTCAGTCTTGAGTGTCTGGGCTATAAATTCCATGCGAGGAGAAAACAAAGACATTATCTAGTTCTCGCCCAACCTGGTTTCCAACTAGGATCTGACTTTGCCGTGTGGTTGGATTTGTCCGGGGGAGAAGGGGAGCGATCTGGGGGAATGAAATCCATGGAGCTGGTCTTTTCCTGCGGATCCAGCTTCCCCCCCCCCCCCGCCCCATCTTCTCCGCACATTATCAGATCGCTGCGCCCCGCGTGGATAAAATCCCACCAGTGTTACTGGACGTGGACAAGTGGCAAAACCTGACTACAACGCGGCTTAGGTGTTGGGTGAAACTAACGATGTGCGGCTGCTTTTACCCTTACAGGGAATGGGGGGGGGGGGGGGAGGCTTTTCTGATTAATAACTAGCAGGATAATGTTGAGGGCTTTTTCTGCCCGATTGCCTTTTTGAATTAGAGCCGATTTCTTCACACTTCAATAGGGCCTGTCTCTTTTAAAATGACTGACAGATTTGTTTCTCCTTTTCTCTCTCCCTGAGACTTAATGATGTAAATTTTCTAATTAGTTAAATCACGTTGCTTAAAGGCCTTAATATTTACCGGGCAAGGAGTGAAAGTCCTGAGCGGATCGCTTGAAATAGCCAAAGAAATTTTAAAAGAGAGGGTGAGGGGTGGGAAGCAGGAGGGGGCGAAATAACGCAAAGCCAGAGGTAAAGTTCAGCCCGGAGCTTCTTCCTTCCTCCTCCTCTCAAACCCCGCTTTTATTTTTCAATCAGCTAAGATTTAATTAGGAGCCCTCAGGCCGGACGATCTGATATTTTCTCATTAGTTTCCCATCAGTAGTCTTGAGTGTTAGATTGGCTTAAAGGTTGTCAACATTTGACCAATTTTATTTAAGGAAAAGAAACCAGGCATTATAGCTCCGGGACCTGAGATCTGAAAATAAATCCTGCCCGGATCAGCGGAACTAACAGGCGAAAAAAATGTTGACAATTCATCGTTGTATGTAATAAGTTGCATAATGTGGAATACACAGGGAGAGAAACGGCAGCCAGCCAGTGACACCCGCCAGGGCTGCAGCTAGCCCGGCCCAGGTGTACAGACCCTCGCTCCGAGCAGGGTGTGATAAATACCCAGCGGGGAGCTCAGGGCAGCGAAGTCAGAATAAGGCTGAGTTACAAGAAGTGAAACCCAAGCAAAGGAGCCGGTCTGGAAATTGTAAAGTGTTTTTTGTTCCAGCGCAATGAAACAAGCCTTCTGCTTACTGCTCCTTTAGCCCAGACGCAACATCAGAGCGCCCCCTGCTGGCCAACTGCACAGAGCGCCTCTGGTCCGCCGCACAGACTTCTCCAGAACAGCCATTCTTGTCAGGACCAGGGAGATTTCCTGTCAGGGCTCAATGTTTATATATATATATTTATATATAAAAGAAAGGACACTCTCTATTCCCCCTAACGCCTTCATCTTGGCCCTCAGGGAATTATCATATAAACTGTTTACGTAACTGCCTTTTAAAACGCTACAAAAACTATTGCTATAATACGAGGGAAATGTTGTAAAAAGGAATAAATATACCGGTGTAGCGGCTGCGATTTAGTCTGTGTCAATTTCCCTGAAAATGCAAACATCAAAAAGTGATTGTACCACCCTGGGTTAACGATGGCACAGAAAGAAGGAGAGCAGGTAGCATTTTGTCCTCCCGGATACAGAAAAGTTAACCCCACATGTTGCAGACTACGAAAACTATGCCTGTGCTAGTAAGCATGCGGTTACTCCCGTAGGGGAGCTATCATCCAGGTAACTGCTCAAACTTGTCACCTATCTCCTTCTGATATCAAATGCAATTGTACACATACACTCCCTCTATATTCATACTCTGGGTATGTGTGCCTACACCTACCTATGCAGCATTGTGCACCAGCGTGCGGTGGGAAGCTAAAAATGACAGGGAAACATGACAAAATAAGTGTCACGTTTTCCCAATCATTTATATGTAAGCTTGCGATCTCTGACAATTAAAAACAGCAAAATCAGCGGCACTAAGAACCTGGTGCTGTTGCATTCTAGCGTTGTTGGGCTTCTTTATTGCACAATCCTTGTATGCACACACACCATACACACGTTAGAATACTTAAGCCTAGTCATTTTTTCTTATAGGGACTGTAATGATTACCGTGGTCTAACATCTAAATTTTTATTAGCACTATCATCTACTGGGAGAAAACGATCTGGAAAGTCAACGGTAAATTGGGATTTTCAGGTAACAACAACAGCACCTTCTATGCTCCTGTGACGCTCCAAAGCGCTAAGACAGTGGACAGTTGCTTTCCTAGCAATTGTTCTCCGCAACTGGGGTGCGTAACCACAGATGCTTTTCTTCTAATGCAAGAAGAATGTTGGGTTTCTTTGTCAATGTCTCCTTTGGAGGTGTTGCTGGTTCGGTGGGGCGGATTTTCAATCCGGAGTGGAGCAGGCAGCCCACGCTGGAAAACAGTGACATGTAACATAAGCAAAAACATCATTTTAAAGCCCTCAATAAAATCGTAAATCACTTGTGTTTAAAGAGGCACCAGGGCCACTGTGTAAACTGAGGTACAGTTAAATATTTATAGTTTAAAGGATTATTGAGTCTGTTTTAGAAGAAACATCAAGTTCACTGGGTTCAGGGCTTTGTCTACACAGAAATACAGACACAATAATGCCCTGCAGAAGTGCTGAAAGGTTTGGATCATGGCAGGAGCTCCCCACATTCATTTTCGTTTTTTAGATATGTGTAAGAGGGAGGAGGAAGCGGGCAGAGGAATATATATCTGAACAGCAGAAAACACCTTTCTGGAAACAAAGGCAAGGAGCAGCATTTCAATTGCAAATGCATCAGCCAGAGACCAAATAACAGTTGTGGGAAGACACTCATAAAATTAATGTACCTTACTTTAAAAAAAATCAAATGATCCCTACAGTTACCTCGGTGCAGCTTAATAAAAATTAGCCTTACTGACAGTCTTGTCAACATCTTAAGTAAATTATCATAGCGCTGGTCTTTGCAGAAGAGACCCCACACTTCTTGCTAAAACACCTCCTCTCATTAATCTTAAACCACTTGAAGATTATGATGGAAAGAATGGGATCACTAGCCATTATCATCTCAAATTGCTGTTAAAAAGTCCGCTGTTTATTTTTGCAACCCAAGCAAATGTAGCTGGGAAATGCAGAAGAGGGAAGAAAGAAAAACACAAGAAAGGCAGAACAATTGAGGCGAATCCTGTTGCAACCCCGATGATAAACACATTGAAAAAGGCTGTTACTGCTCTTTGGATTGCTGGAATTTGGGCAGACATTAGAAAAATAAACAAAGCGATGGCTTCATATCAGCTCTGTAAATGCAATGATACAGTCATTGGAAGGTAACTCTTTTCTAAATTAATTTTCCTTTCCCTGAATACTAAATTTTGCTTACCTCCGCATCGACCAATTGATAAATACCAGAGCTGTTTAAAAAGTAGTCATACCTTCAAGGGCTCCTTTTCTTGAACAAAACAATTTCCCTTTTCTTGCTGTCTTTTTAAATGTATTGCATGCTTTTATAATAACAATAAAGTCTACAGTGGCATTTCTTTATGATGGCCCTACACGTGAGAGAAATCTGCTCCCAGGGAACTCTTTTCAAAAAGGGATCTCTGGTTTGATTGTAGTCCTTTTTGTTACAATCTGACTCCACTTTAAATTGTATTTTTTTTTACAGATGGAAAATAAATTACTGTTTTGTTCAGTTCATCCCAGCATTTGGCACAAGCAGGGCACTCTGCTGTTTTCCAGTCATTCAACCTGAAATGCTCTCGGCGTACCTTTGCACCGTAAGTGAGTGCACCGTGCGAGGTGAACGGGGCATGCAGCTGGCTACAGCCAAAAGACGGATTGTAAAGTCATCCTTTAAAATGCAAAAGTTCAGAGGAAGGTTTAACAATAAATGCGAAACAATCGGCTCCCCTCCCCAGGGAAAGAGAAAGAGGGAAAGAGGAAACACTTAAACCCGAGGATGAAAATTAAAATAAACTAAACCCATCCCCGTGCTTTGGAGAGTCGAATTTTCCTGTTGTTCCTACGAGGACTCCCTTTCGGTATCAGTGTCATAAAGAAAGAGGTAGGTGGGGGTGATTTGTTTGTTTGTTCGAATGGCGACAATATTTTTTCTCTGGACGTTAAAGGGATCTGCATAACACTGGAAAGGAAACTTCTGCCTAGAGCTCTGCCCAGGTACGCGTAGCCCCGGCAGACAGCTCCCCCGCCTGCTCCCTCGCATTGCCCCAGCATTGACCTCAGCCCGGAGATGCAGAGAGGTGAGAGGTGACTCTGGGAGCTAGCGCAGACCTGGCCCTTTTAGAGCCGCTGAGTGGAGCTGGGGCTAATCAGCCCTTTACTGGATTAAAATGTAGAGCCCAGAAGGGAAGCCCTTTCGTTGCAGTGAACATGCCGCGAGAACGAAATAGCATTACAATGCAGAGGATACTGTCCTGCGCGGAGGGATTTAGTACTAACAGTTTGGAGAAGGTAAACAGTAAGACTGCCTCCACCCCGTGCCTCCAGATCAGCTAGCTAGACCTACACCGCTGTGTGCGCGCGCGATCTTATCTGCTACACACACTGCAGGGAAATGAGGCTATAAAGTTGTGCCGCACCATGTAAGAACTGTGCTGCTGTATGCTGTGCAGTTGTGCTCAGGGAGTGGATTGTGGAGCACTAGCACTGGTGTTTGAAAATAGTTGTCTCCATATCTAGAGATCCACTGTTTGCATGAGAATGTACAGTTGCATAAGAGATCCGGAAAAGATTGGAAAATTGGATACACATTTCCAAATCATTCATTTCGCTCTAATACATGGAAACACACACAGAGAGAAATACCTCGGAAATATTTACATTATACATACACACAAAATGGAACATTTGCACCTGGATCGTTTAAAACATTTTCCCTAAAATTAGGAATTATCATTTGGGTACCAGCGATTTTTAATAGCCGTGTCCAATCAGAGAAGATAGTGATTTGCCTGGGTAAAGAATCCACTCCAAGGCAATAATTGCCCTGGGTTAATATGCAATTGTTTGAAGAATGAGCATAGGTATGAACTAGGCTGCAAAGGAAACTATTTTCAAAACTAAAGTATGTAGTGGGAATGGTAATGGAGAAAAATAGGAACCCGTGCAGAACTAGAGTAAGAAATTATGGATTTTGTTGCAATAAGTCTGCTAAAGCCAGGTTAAAAAGTTTCCTTTTTGTTTTCCAGGAAACATAATGTTCATTTTAACTCTTAGTAAGCAGTATCTTGATTAGTAGTAGAATGAATTTCAGGAGTGGAGCTAATGCAGCTCTGCACGAGGAAGAAATGACTTGTGCACGTCGCAATATTTCCCGAAGAAATCAAACGGACGCGCAGCTCAGGTAAGCTGCTACAACGAAACTATTTTTAACGGAACAAAAGACCGGGCAAACCACAGCTGACGTCAGTGGCCAGCATCCTCAGCTAGCGAAGAAGAGATACTTAAAGTGGAAGACGCGCTTAGCACGCAGTAGCTTTCTTTTGCCCCCTCCCTCCCCCCGCCTCCCCCTTTCCGTGCATGAAGTGTGTGGTTCCTATAGCTGCAGTGTACAAATGAGGTTGTTGGTTGATCCTTCCTGTTAAAGAGCACTCTCAGATCCTAAGGGGCTTGCCAACCACGAGGATGCTAACTAGAAAAGCCTGATGTGACTTCCTCAGTATCTAAGGGTTAAGGGGTGATGCAAAGGACAGGCATAGGAAGGTCTGCTGGGAAGTGACAGCTGTTACTACACGTATTTTGCAACTTTGGGGGCTGTCAAGAGTGGAAGTTCCTGTATCCCCCGAGACTTGTCTTTATTTCCCTGCAAAATATCAGAGCCCCGAATCGCTGCCTTCATTGTTCAGGGGAGGGCTAGTTCTGCGCCTGCTTTCCCGCTCGCACGCACATCTGCTCAGGAAACAAAGGCAAGTGTGTTTACACTCCCCCTCCCAGGGAGCACCTTGCTTGTCGCCACAGACTCGAGTCAACGGCAGAGACGGTCCGAGTTTAGCGGTCAGAGCCAGGCTCGGAGAAGCTTGATTTCTGGCGAGCCCCATTGGCAGGCACGGGAAAGACTAGTGATGCCGCTTTCCCAATGCACAACGCCACTCTGCTGAGTGCTGGATCCCAGCTCGGGCTGACTCCTCTGTCCTGCCTGGAAAGGTTGGACCGCGGGGCTTGCAAACTTTGGGCATCTCCTTACAGGGCTGGAGCCGCTTATCATTCGCTCTTTCTGGTGTGCAGGCGCCCGTGGGTTTCCCGAAGCGCCCGGCTCGTGTGCTAAGGATCTCGGAAGATTGAGGGGTTCCCAGCTGCTGCCCAGAGCCTGCCCCTCCTCGCCACGACGCCTGGGGAGGGACAGAGCGATGAGGGGCGGCTGGGAGCACTTTGCCGGGGAGGGGAATGCAGCTGCAGACAGCCCGTCCTTGCAGGCATGGACCCTCCTGGCAAGTTCTGGTCCTTTGGTTAAAAACAAACACGCCCAGGAAGAGTCAGTGGCGAGCAGCTGCAGCGACCCGAAGGGTTATTAGAAGCGAGGCTGCTCCCGTCCCTCTCCCGGGCGGGAGCTGAGGCCAAACAGGAGACGTCAAGTCAGCGAAACCTCCCTCCGGTTCCAGAGCCCTGCCCTGCCCTGCCCTGCCCGTGCCACCTCCCCCGCCAAAGCCACTGGCGATCGCTGCCCACCTCGGATCAGCCCTTTGCCGCCTTCCCGCCACAGAGGCGCGGGGGGCGGAGACTGGCACAGCGAGCCCATGAGACGCGTTGGGAGAGGGCATGAAACCCGCCCAGCCTGTTCACTTTCCCCCTCTCCTCCACTCTGAGTAAGGAGGCATTAAGGAGAGGGCTGCCCCCAAGTGCTTTTTCTGTCTTACTGGCCATCCCGCTTGTTAACCCGAATACAAATCCTTGCAGCTGTCTGCTGGGGAAGAAGCAATTCCTTCTATTGCCAATCTCGATTAGCAATAATTAGCCCCAGGCAGGAAGGATTCGGCTGAGTAACCTGTTTGGAACAGGCAACAAACCATGAGGTCCAAACACAAACTAACTGCAAACTTTCAGTGACAGGGCTCTTCAAAGAGGGTCCGTTTCTCATGTAAGATCCTAGCTCCTGGATTCTCACGCTTACAATGTTTTCTCTTGTATCTTATATCTCCATTATTTTTTTTTTCTGATATCCTGCATTTCCCCCAGCAAGTTCTTTGAAAGCATGAGGTAGGAGCTAAGCATCTTCTCCAAACCTCTTTACTTGTTTACTCAGGTCTCTCCATTTTAAATACAAATTAAACAAACAGGAGAGATAATACAATCCCAGAGCAGAGCCAGAGTAGCTCTGTTTATGCTCTGAAATTCATCCTTAGGCCCTCTGAATTGGGAAAGTTTAAATGAAGTGTAACTAGAAGAAGGTCGCAGGTGACTGACAAGTTCAAGCTACTTACCTCAATTATCAAATAGTTTTATTTCCAAATTGTGTTCAATTTGATTTTCCTGCTTCACCACAAATTAGCTGAGAAAAAAATCAAATGAAAGCAGACAATGTAAGCCAAATCCTGTAAACTGTTATTTATTTGTAAAATTATTTTTGTGATATATACTCCTATTAATGGTTGCGCATTTGTCAAATCTTTCCAAGTGAATTTAGAAATATAGCCATCAAATTATTTCAAAAGCAGGACTATTAGGGACAAAATAATTATGAACTTTCAGAAGCATTAGAAAAATAAGTTTCTGAATGTTGTCTTATTAAATTTTACTTACATTTTGTTTTCATTTAAGCCTTGAGGCACAGTAGAGAGATATTCAGTGTCTAATAAGGAGTTTGGAAAATAATTCTCAGTACTAGAATACAGCACAATTTCTCCATAAAATATGGATAAGGAATCAATTCATAAATACAAATATCCACCAGAACTAAGTTTTAATATAGCACTCTATATGAACATTCTTATATGTATTATTTAGGAGATAATAAAATCTCTTAAAAAATAAAGGTTTACGCATTGACGTGGATTTTTTTATTTTTAATTTTCATTCTTAAGAGAAAATATTTGGGAAAAAACTACACTGTCCCCTGTTCTATGTTTTTTCACTGTTACCATCAGCTTTTAATCAGCAACATGTATAATTCCTTAGATTTACAGAATCCATTCCATATTGCTTCTTTCAGAGAACAGTGAAATGAGAATACTATCTTTATTCCAGTCAAAATTTAATGTTAAAAAACAAAAGACAAAACACACTTGTCTTACCATTTGTTTTAAGTCTATACAAGTACACACTCTGAAACTGATGTAATGAATTTTAGGTGATATTATCTGAGCAATGGGACAACTCAGAACACTGACCTCACCAAATAAGAAATGGTTAGTGAATTCACCTACAGCAGACCCAGAGTTATCCATAACTAAAGATGTTCTGATTGGGACATTTAGTAAATTTTGCTTTGTAAAGTCCAGTCCCTGTCAATTTCAATACAAGTTCTTTAGGCCTTCCAGTCTAAATAAGATATTTCCAGTAATCAGGATAAGATTAAAAACCTACTCTCCTGTTTCAGACAGTTTGATGTAATTCTTTTGCTAACCCACTTTTAAAAATAATTTGATTACTCTATAATCTAGATGAAAGGATAAATATTGAAGAGGTCTCCTTTGTAAACCTTGTTTTTTCTAGTGTACATCAACACAGCTTAGTCCTTTGAATAAAAAGACAAAGTGTTTTCAAAACAGAAAAACCTAGGATTATTTTGAAAAAAACATAAGCAGTTTTTTAAAAAAAATACTCTGGAGTTTTCTGAGCAACTCTGATGTACTCACATTCTTATCACAACTATTTTTTTACAGTAGTAAGTGGATATTCAAGCTAAATTGATGCTTTATGTATATCCTGTCTCAATTTGTAAAACTATTCTCTGTAAGCAGATAATTTGAAAAAAAATACAAAAAAAGAAGAAATGATACCACTGACAACAATTTACTTAAATTCACAAACCTTGAAATTGATGCATCTCCTATCAATCATAGAAGATACAGTAAAAACACATCCAACATTTGTATATCAAAAGTGAGACTAAAAAACCCCGTTTTGTTCAATTTAAACATCCTTCACCATGTTGTAGTTTTATATGCTGATATTGATGTGTGCACTTATTACAAGTTAGATTTCTCCTTTCAAACATCCATAAGGTATTAACCCCACAAAATTAAAGTGCATACCATTCTGCTATACAGATGTTTGTTCTCCCTGGTTTACTGACAATCAAATATTTATTAAATAGTAATAAGGAGATATTGACTTCTTTATTCTGTCAATATAAAGATTTGTTGATATGTGAGGTTAATATTGATGAAGCAGAGTGAGGTAAACATTTGGTCAGGAGAGTAAATAAATTCTGATATTGACATTAATAAAAGTGCTAATATGAAAAGTAACCCTCTTTTGTTTTTATTGGTTATATACACATTATTGAAGCCTATCAGCATATGAATGCTTAGAGACATATTGCAGGCTCACACCAATGTCAACTCTTTGACACTAGTTTTGTAGAACATAGTCCAAAAAGGACTGTAAGAGGTACTTAAAACTAAGTTCAAATGATGCCAAGCATTTGTGGTCTTTAGGCATGCTGTGTTTTCATTTCAAGCAAAGTGTTAGTTTATGAGAGGAGTTGTTCTTTAAAATATTACTGGAAGGGCTCTGTTTACGTCCTCAATATTCTTCATATTAAGGAGACTTCTGTTCCTGCTTAAGAACTGCTTTGAAAGAAAAATAGGATGAGCTCTTTTGTCAAAATATTATTTTTGTTTGTTGTCTCATCAAAATGTCAGTGGAAGTCTCCCCTCCTGTCTTTACCCTCTGCCACAGAACACAATAGCATACAGGCTTTGAACAATACCAGAAGCCATTTAACTTGATGAGTCTGGCAGAAGAAGCTACTATTTTGTTCATTATTTTCTTCAGATTTCCTTTCATTCTATTTAAGATAAGCTCAGTGTTGCCTATTATGGAAGAACCTACAGTTTCATCCAGCTGGTGAGTCTCTCCAAGGTTACATTATTTTGAATCTATCATATTTATGTAATGGAGACATGTGTGACTTGCATCTTGGTTTTCTGCGTAGAGATTGAAGTTATACAACCTACTATTTAAAGTGATAAAAGATAATACAGCTGTGGACAGAAAAACCATGAATGACAATACTGTAACCTTCAGCTTTATGATCATGGATCTTGCAATCAGAGCTATGCAGGCAAAGCCTTGCATACACGCAGAGCTCAGCTGACTGCAGGGCTGCTCCACGTGGGCACTCACATGGATCTTACTGCAGGATTGTGGCCTAACATAATAAAACAATACTTTGGTAGCTCTTGTAAAATAAGATGGGGATCTCAGTCCACTTCACAGTGTACAAGTGTCCACTCACTCACCAAATCCCACCATAACTGGGAATGGCAATGGTAGCCTCAGCAGTGTTGTAGACCTAATACCTGGATTTTTTCTGGAGCAAATAATAGATGAACAATTACTCTGCTAATGGGGTAAGCTGAAAAAAGAGAAAAGTCCGTAATAACTAGAGGGCCTCCCGTGTCTAGTTGCACATTTCACAAAAAGGATTGCAAATAGAAGAAAGGTAGCAAACTGGGTAAACTGAGTATAGATAATTCCCATGCTGTGAAAACCTCTCTACATTAAGAACACTGGTGAAATAAAAGGTTATAAGAAAAAAGGGTAATAAAATTAAAAGAAAAGGCAATAAAAATAGGTGCCTTTGCAAGTAAAGAAGCCACACTATGGAATGCTGATCTTATATACAAATACATTTGTCTTTTAGACCCTCTGCTCTTGATTAGCATTTTGATACCACTGGAGGGTTACAATTTTGTTGAGTTTCTGGATCTCAATTGTGCTGTCAAGGGGTCATTCTTTCTGGTAATAAGGTAGCTAGTGGCCCCTGGGAGAGAGGGAAAACAATTGACTCTTGAAAGCAGAAACATATACTGAAGTCTAGAGTAGGTTTTTGGCAGTGAACCAGGTCTTTTCTCATAGCATTTATCATTGTAGCAATGAAAAAATTGTGGGAGTTCTACAGGCAGTAGAAAAAAGAATATAACAAATAACAACAAAAATAAAACTAGATGCAATTTATTTTGGAATTGTATTTAAGAGCAGGTTAGTTTTTTGTTTGCCACACTGTTGGTTCACTTGTTAAAGATGTGGATCTCATTAAATAGAAATATGTTGCTTATTTTAAAGCAAATGATTATCAAATGACTATACTTCAAAACATTTTTTCTTTAATTTGAAGTGAAGTCATTTGAGTTTGAAACATATGCTTCTGCAAAATGCAAAATGCACTGTTGCCAGAAAAAGAGACAACTTAATTCTGAGTCCGCTGCTTGTAAAAACTGGTAATTCTGGATGTCGCTGACAGTATGAGTATTGGCAATAAGACTTTACAGAGGTCACCAATAAAGCTTCTCTTATTACCACTAGTTACTTTTGATTCTTAAGGCCCAAACTGGAGTATATCTATAATCATACTAAACTAGAACAAATGAAACATTGCTTTTGGTTGACTTTTGATGTATTATTCTTTGCTGTACAACTGAACAAAACTCACTAGTTGGGAAAAAATTCACATGTAGATCTGGATGTCAAGGGTGGCTTTGGTTCACAAACCAGCCCAGTGGGCAGTAAGCTGTATCTCTTTATTCGAGTGTGTAAACATATATATATAATTATCATTATTGTTGTTATATTAACAATCCCAATTCTACAACTGACAGTGTGTGGGAAAACTGCTGCAGTCACATACTGTCAGGGTCTATATCATGTTTAACCAAGGATCTCAAAGCACTTCACAAAGGTTGCTGAGAAGTATAATTATCCTACACTGAAATGGAAACTGAGGCAGAGAGAAATTAAATGATTTGTCCAAGAGCATACAGAGAGGTAATGCAGATGTGGGAAAAGAATCCGGGTCTACTGCCTCCTGCCTGCTCCCACTTCCTTTTCCTGCATGTCCACTCTGCCTTCTTCTAAGGGCTGGAGGAAGAGGAGGAGTAATAGCTTCCTCAAGCAGCCCCGTTCTTTCACTGTTACTAACAGTGTGGGCAGTGAAATAAGGGGTTGTCTTATTGTCTTTTATGTTCCCAAGCAGTCACAATCCCGTACAGTTATTTTTTCAGTCATGCTTTTATCTGGGCCTACAGAAAGGATTGAACTAATCATTTTCAATTCCATATTTTACTATAAGATAGCATTAGCCATTTCTTGATCTTAAGGCCAGAAGGAACCATTATGATGATCATCTAGCCAGTTCTCTTCAATAACCCAGGTTATGCACAGCATGGGCCATAGAAACTCATAAAGCTACAGGTTGGACCTCACTGGTCCTGAACGAGGGGATTTGCTGGACCAGGAAAGGTCCCTCCCCTCATGGCCCATGTTGCCACTGGGCTCAAGCCTGCCCCTGCTGCTTCCTGATTCCCCTCCCCAGGGCTCTCTAGATGACGGAGTGCCACATTCAGAGCTGCGCAACCCAGGCAGAGCTCTGCAGCCACCTGGCTCCGGGGATGGGGCCGGAGCTCTGCAGCTGGGATGGAGGGATGGGACTGGAGCTCCGCAGCTTGGGCCAAAGTGCCCTGGCTGCCAGTGGGGCTGGAGCTTTCCAGCCACTGGAGCCAGAGTTCCCTGGCTGCCACTGAGTTCAGAGCTCCATGGGTGCTGCCAGGCTAGCTCCACTGAGGCCAAAACTCCCTGCCGGCCTCCCATCCCCACTCCCATACAGGACTCCTGGCTGAGTCACCAGTGGCTCCGATGGCATTCCTCCCCCACCACCAGACCTCTCCGTTCCTGGGCTCTGTGGTCCAGGAACATCCAAGATCCATGCCAGACCATGGATGTTGCTGGACCAGAGAGTCCCGGTTAAGAAAGATACAACCTGTACATTGTTCCCTTCTTTTTCTTAATCTTAGCAGATTGAGTCTGAATCCAGTTTTAGAGAGCTCTCTTCTTTCTTTTTCCAGTTAAAATATACTGCTAATGCCTCTTTTTCTGCTTCTTGCTAAGGCCGATTTTCACACTAAGTAGATTCTTCATGGAAAGATGTTCCTGGAACTACCAAGTGTTTTCATGAAGTAAATTCATCAGTCTGGGCAACAACATTGGCTTCTTCTTCCCAGCCTTATTCCCAAAGGTGGTCTCTGGATGTTGGTTTGTCACCTGACAAAACCTAGACACGCAAAGGGACTTATGTTTCGTGATGTTGAGCATCACATTGCCCTACTTTCAGGTGTCAAGAAAATGATTGGAACAATGCTGCAAATCATAAACCCTGAATTTGGCACCTTGGCTTCCTATACAGTGAATGGGAGAGACAGGCTCCTGAGAAGTAAGTAATCGAAACTAGCACACTAGGCAGGGTGCTGCCTAAATTATCCACATGCCAATTGGAGGTATGTGCCCTAATCCCCTCTCTGCTCACAGAGATATGCACCTAATTCTCGGCTGCCTGGAAGCATCTTTCTCTGCTTCCAGTCCAGACTGAGACACCTCTTGAAGTTAGACAGATTAGACACCTAAGTAGTTTCTTGTGAGAATGAATTAGGCATCTGTCTCATTCCACACAAACTGAGGTGGCATTAGGGTGGGCAAGGAAGAGGAGGTAGTGGTGCCTATTTTATAACTTTTAACATATTGTTTAGAAAACTCCTGGGCTCAGGTTCTGTTCTCCCTCACCCGAGAGACAGAAAGGATTGGAGTAGGGGGTTCCCTCTTTTAGGAGAGTGCTCTAAGAACTGGCTAAGAGTTATAAGTTGGACATACAAACCCCATCACATTCTGAATGGAATCTAACCCAGCAAGCATGCTCAGAGGCCAACTACTGGATCAGGCACCAGGATAAGACAGGCACTCCTCCATCTATCTTCAAATGGTTCATGGATTACATGAACTTAGGTGGCAGATAGATGTCCAGATGTCTAGAGTAAAGCAGCAGCACAGAGGCAGAAACTTAGGCACCTCAAGAATTTTGACAGAGAAAGCTTGAGCACTTGATTTAAGGCAGGGCATTTTGTGGATTACAGAAATGCCTAAAACAGGGCTTACATACCTAAGTAGATCTGAGCCTGTGTAACTGGGTTTATTCAGCACACTGAGGCTGTGTCCAGACTCAGGGGTTTTTTCGGGAAAAGTAGCCTTTTCCTGAAAAAACTTCCCCTGCGTCCAGACTCAAGCCGCGTTCTTTCAAAATTATTTCGAAAGAACGCGGCTTTTCTTTCGATGGCGGTAAACCTCGTTTCACGAGGAAGAACGCCTTCCTTCGAAAGTTCCTCTTTCGAAGGAAGGCGTTCTTCAATGTAAAGAGGCCGTCTTCGAAAGAGAGCATCCAGACTCGCTGGGTGCTCTCTTTCGAAAAAGCGGATTTCTCTTTCGAAAGATCCGCCTGCAGTCTAGACGCGATCTTTTGAAAGAGGCTCTTTCGAAAGATGCTTTCGAAAGAGCCTCTTTCGAAAGAAGCCTGCAGTCTAGACATAGCCTGAGAGAGGTCTTTTGAGTATATAGGGAGCTTAGGTAATTTTTCCATGATCCCATCTGATAGGTCTCATTGGTGTGTTTTGGATGTGTTGAGTCCTCAGATTTCACATTTTTGCACTGAAGATTTCTGAATAGAGTTATTTCCCTCATCAGAATGAAGTGAACATGTTATTCTAAATCCTGCAAAGTGCAGTTTAAATAATAATTCAGCAACCTTGATGACTTCTTGGTGACTGACAGGGTGGACTTGATGTTCTTCATAAAAATAATTTATAGTAATCAATAATTAATAAATAATAACATACACGTCTAATGTCTTCCATTCTCTTTACAAATATTATTGAAGTAAACCATGTTACTTGCCCCCTATAATAGAGAAAACAATTTTCTCCCCAAGATCTGGAATCTATTGAGGAACTGATTTACTCAAAGTCACAGAACAAGTTTGAGATAGGACAAAGAACAGATCACAGCACTTCTGATGCTTAGGCTTGAACTTTAAACACCAGACCATACTTTCTACCTCCTGTCAGGATGTCAGTATTTAGGTGCCAGCATAAGCAGAACTGCACACATGCCACTGGCATCTCCTTCCAGCCTTCTGAGATAATATCCTCAGAGGAGACTGCCACGCCCCCATGCTTTATGAAAACTGGCTTATGAATATGAATGTGCATAACTCAGAGACACTTTATGCAAAATGAGTCATGTAACCTATTATTCAAGAGCCTGTAATCCCCTGAATATGTATATTTTATTTATGTGAACGTATCTGTCTTATCTGTGAAGTTAGAAATATGAACTGGAAACCTGTTTTATTAGTCCATGTATTCTAGTGAAAGGCATTAGTGATACTTTAGGAACTTTATAGTTCAGTGATCAAGTCAATGACCTCTGAATGTTTTTATTTTTCCTATAAGCCCAAACTATGGTTGATCCTACAAAGACATATGGCCAGTCTGGATCTGGTATTTTCCCACTACAAACGATAAAAACTTGAACTGAGCACAAAACATTTCAGTCTTGCTTTAGGCAAAAGCTATATAAAGTGGGGAAACCAAACAACCTGGTTGGTCACCAGAAACTCTTACCACTTAAAATGAATGCTGGTAATACCTAAGTCTAAATGGGGGAAGGATCAGGCCCAAGCTAGGAGGCTGTGAAAGAGATAATTAGAACAAATATTAGGGTAAGAATTTGAATGTAACAAGTTTCTTAGTATGTTAGAAGTAGTGTTTTGTTTATTTTGGCTTAGTAACTCACGTTGATCTGTCTGTTTTCATTTGCAATTACTTAAATCCTACTTTTTAAACTTCATACAAACCTTTTTGTTTATTATCAAGTCAAGTGTAAATAACTGTTATCTTGGGGGAAGAGAGGCAACCACTATGCATAGCTCTCTTTCATTGAGGGAGAACATATGAGCTTCCTCTGCATAAAGCTTTTATACAGAGTTTAGGATTTATTTGGAGTTTTGGTTCCTGTTGGGGGTTGCACTCCTAGGTGCTACTAAGGGCCTTATAGTGATCCCTTTCCAAGATGAGCTGGTTCAGTGTCTGTTGCTCTGCTGGGGGGACTCTGTGCCTTGGCTAGGAGAGACCAGAGCTTCTGGCCCAGCGGAACAGAGTGGTGGGGAGCCCCAGAAGGCAGAAAGGTGGCTTGATTAGCACACTGGAGGACAACCTCAAGGAGACCCCTATGGTTTA
This sequence comes from Pelodiscus sinensis, assembly GCF_052426305.1. Classification (NCBI taxonomy): domain Eukaryota; kingdom Metazoa; phylum Chordata; order Testudines; family Trionychidae; genus Pelodiscus; species Pelodiscus sinensis. The sequence goes on along the minus strand of NC_143056.1, from coordinate 57,084,875 downwards.
ATACATCAATGGGACTAATAGGTGTAGTTCCACTGAAGAAAACTTCAGCTGAGGAGCTGGCCCCTGAACCTTATCAGTTGGAGTTTCCCATTACCAGTAACACATTCCTCATGAGACCTATTGATTCCTGTTGCATCCTTTACGTTTTTGCAGTGGCATTAGCTAAAGCAACTATGTCTTAAGAACGACTTTCCCCATAGATTTCTATTTAATAATCATTGGCAGGGAAGGGTTTTTAAACTGGATTTTACCATCCACTTTAGGAGTGGTACTAGGAGCAGGAACGTTATCTCCAGGTCTGTTATTTTAGATTGCTTATGGCCATTCTAGTTACTCTTACTTGCAGATTTAAAGTAATTATTCTATAAAGCCTTGTACAGTGTTCTGCCATCAGGAACAACACACTGACACACAATTAAAACAGAATAGTGAAGTCAGACATAAACTAAACTAATGCAGAGAATAACATCTTCTACCGTGCGACAATCAGCCAGAGTGTTGTCAAGGGGAATTAATTCTAAAGCAGGGCATTCAGTGGAGCAAGTCTAGGAACTGAAAGTAAGAGCTTTATCTCCACAATGGGTCACAAGGTAAGGTAGTCTCTCAAAACAGCTGTGTCCCAAAACATTCAGATCATTACCAACGCCTTGAATTGGATCCAGAAGTTAATAGGAAGCCAATGGGGAGGCATGAGCAATGGTGCAATGTACACATGGTGCTCATCCCATTCACAAAGCAGACAGCTGTATTTTGCATTATCTGAAACTTTTGGGTAGACATAATGGATCAAAATAATTTCTGTTGGAATTCCACTAGAGAGGAATAATACTAAGGACAAATTTGTCTCTTAGGTGACTGGGGTCAGGTGGTTGGGAGAAGAAAGAGAAAAAGAACCATTTCCAGCACTGTTACTTGAATACAAGCAATTCTTTATCCATGGCTCACAGTCTTTAAGAACATTTTCTAAGGGGCAGGGCAGTGAAAAGGAATGCAAAATCACTCCACCAGGATTCATGTCTCGAGGGTGGATCTCTCCCTTTGCAATTGGCTGTGCAAATCTCCTGAGTGGCACCTTTCCCCTCTATGATGAATCTCTCTACCTCTCCGCAAGCCTAGGAATTTATACATGGTCCAATGCTCTCCTGGGGAGAAATTCACATTTCTGCCAAACAAGCACCCTCTTTTAGTCTTAAGGGCCAGTAGTAAATCTGTGGAAAAATTAATGGAGCCTGAGGCTGTGTGCTCAGGGCTTAGTGTGCAGGAACAAGTCCTCCAGCTGATTCGCCATTATTTACATATAATTCATTTCAAACCCTCTGCATCTTCCTTAAACATCAAAGGCAGACAGCTCTTCTTCTCCAATGGAAGAATTCTAAGGAAACCTCACATACTCCACCTGTCAGAAAGGGCCCTATCCATGAGTTTTCCCATAGGGGAAAATAATTTCTTCTAAGCCCTGGATGAACCATTGACATCCCAACTATGACTATGCTAAAAAGAGAAGAAATTGGACTGATGTGCTATAATTTTTATACCCTCTAGACCAATTATCTTCCAGGGCTTCAGAATTTCAAGAGCTAGTTAGAGTTTTGTAGTTAGTTTGAATGATTAGCTTTCTGCAACAGAAGTAATGTTGAAAGCGATCAGGTTGGTCAGTGGCCAATAGTTTCTCTCTAAACATCAGAGAAGTTAACTATGATATAAAACTGCTCTCTCTGTATTCACCTAGATAGTCCTGTTCTAATCCTTATAACACTGGCTCTTGGGTCCAGAGGAGAGTTATCTTAAATGATGAGTAAATGTTGTTGTCTAAGCCTGTTACAGTTTTATATGACATTCTACATTATCATAAATGGGTGGTGTTAGCCATTCTACATTTCCTATAGTCATTGCCTGAATGGGAATGGGGATTGTAATTGTTAATAGAAAGACACAGTGCAAGTCTTTATGCAATACACCAAAGTTCAGTGCTGGAATAAATGGTTATAACTCTCAACAAATTCAATGTGAGTTGTGCTCAATCACCTCAAGCGCTGAATGTGACCTGATTGGTAAACTTTACCAGATATTTTGTCACAGATAAGCTCTATCAATGGCCAATGCACAGAAATTATTTGGATCTATTTGAAATTAGTAGCATTAATAGTTCCAAAATAGTGTTCTCCCATAGGTCATGCGCATGCTTCTGCTGCTACTGACACTGATAACTTTCTATCAGATTCTGAGACAGGTGTCAGTGTATATGCTTGTAAGAAAAGGGACAGTTGCTTGATTTGAATCTTTAAATGCCAATGTGAAAATAAGTAATAGAGTATGCTCATAGGCTATGTCTAGACTGCAGGCTTCTTTCGAAAGAGGCTCTTTCGAAAGCATCTTTCGAAAGAGCCTCTTTCGAAAGATCGCGTCTAGACTGCAGGCGGATCTTTCGAAAGAAAAATCCGCTTTTTCGAAAGAGAGCACCCAGCGAGTCTGGATGCTCTCTTTCGAAGACGGCCTCTTTACATTGAAGAACGCCTTCTTTCGAAAGAGGAACTTTCGAAAGAAGGCGTTCTTCCTCGTGAAATGAGGTTTACCGCCATCGAAAGAAAAGCCGCGTTCTTTCGAAATAATTTCGAAAGAACGCGGCTTGAGTCTGGACGCAGGGGAAGTTTTTTCAGGAAAAGGCTACTTTTCCCGAAAAAACCCCTGAGTCTGGACATGGCCATAGTGAAAAACTGCTAGGAGCAGATAATAAGAGGTGCAGTGCAAATAATGAGAGAAAAGTGATCTGAGCTGGAAACTGTGAATCAGCATTTTAGGTTTGGCTTTGCCACTGATATACTGAGTGACTTTGGGTAAATCATTAACTTGCAACAGCAGAAATTATTTGTTAAATGGCACTGATCCTTACATACCTCACTGGGTTCCTATGAAGTTTAATTCATTAATGTTCACAAATCATGAGATCTTCAAAGAAAAGATACTATGTAGATGTAAACCAGCATAATTAATTAACCATTATCACAAATATAGTAATATGGCAATCCTGAAGGGGACATCTTAAAAAGAAATACATTTACATTTCAGTTATGATACTGATTCTCAAGACACACCAAGGAGGACTAAGTTATATAAAAGTGGATCTCAAATATTAATATTATATAAATATAATCACATTCCTCTATATATATGGAGAGAGAGAAAAGGAGAGAGAGATTATCCTCAGCATGATTTTACATGCTCTGTTATTTAAGGGGGAAGGGAAGATGGAAAATGACTAAATGGATGTCTGACATTGCAGAAAAGCCTGCTCATGTCTCTTACTCAATGGGAAAATTCATCAAGAATTCATCAAGTTCATCAGCATGAAAATTTCACCCCTGCAATTCAGCCAAGGTCACTGAGATCTTTTGTGGTGTGTTGAGAAAATGCTGCTCACACAAGTTAACATTGCTAGAGAGTAGGATTAGTTCATGACAAAAAAAGGTCTAAAATGTATATGAAGAAAATAATGCCCAAGTTACATCGTGAGGGGGTCCAATCCTGTCTTCCTGAAATCACTGACAAAACTTCCATTGAATGCAGGATGTGAGTGTGGGTCTGATCCCTCCTCCTTTTCTACGTCTCAATCCCTCCATCTCCTACCCTTGTACAGGAACACTGCAGACACGGTAGGTTTCTTTAGGCAATACTCAAAGTCATGTGAAGGAAATTACCAATTCATATAATTTCATTTTCATTAAGTCTAAGCAAACCTTTGAGATACACATGGCATACGGAACAGCAAAAGCTTAATATTCACTTTGCATTAATGTATTTTAAGCAACAGATGTTGGAGCCCAGAAGAGAGATATATTCTAAGCATGGCTGCTCTGGCACCCAAGAATCTCCCTAGTGTATTTTGTATACTTTCATAATCCCCTGTCCTGACTTGATTATCTAAAGTACAATTCCTTTCTCATAGACATTTATATCACATTTTAAGCAGTAAGTAGAAACTGATGAATCTTAGTTCAGTTTAATATCAAGAATCTTCACAGCGACTCTTCTTCTATCATTGCTTTTTTTTCTCCAGATGTTCAACTGCCTTTGAGAGTACTGAAGGAAACATAGGAACACTATGTTTCAACAATTTATCAGTTTAATTGAAAAAAAATTACATGCAATGTACAGTAAGGGGCTCTTTAAAGAACTCCCTAGCAACTTCATGGATAAATACACTGCTCCCGCTTACTAAATGACATAAAATCAAGTAGATAATTAAGTTTTCTTTTTAAAAACTTGTGCATGAACTTAATGCTCTTGAAAATGAGGATGCTAGAGCATAGCTCTGGGGCAGACAGAAAGCATACATGTGTAACAGACACCTTAGACAACAGAACAGGGTACCATCAGCAGCACAAGTCCAGGTTCTGACTACTTGAGCTAAAGGAGTAATCCCTTTCAATGTAGCTAACTAGAAAGGCCTTGTGAACATTGGAACTTGTACTAGAAGGAACATAATGCTCTTAGGGCATGCCTACACTACAGAGAAAATAGACCCTATGGAGGCTGATCTACTGGCATTTGATTTAATGGGTCTAGTGTAGACCCCAAATTGAACACGGAGGGTACGTCTACACTACAGCGCTAATTCGAACTAACTTAGTTCGAATTAGTTAATTCGAACTAAGCTAATTCGAACTAATGCATCTAGAACTAAAAACTAGTTCGAATTAGTTTTTTGCTAATTCGAACTAGCGCGTCCACATTAAGTGGACCCTGAAGCGGGGTTAAGGATGGCCGGAAGCAGTGCCAGCAGAGCATCAGAGGAGGACTTAGAGCGTGGAGATGCTGTCTCAGGCTAGCCGAGGGCTGTGCTTAAAGGGTCCCTACCCCCACCCCGGACAGACAGTTCTCAGGCTGCCCCGCTTGCAAAGCAGTCCTGGCTTGGAGTGCCCTGAGTACCCACACTGGGCACATCACAGCACTCGGCCATCAGACCGGCTGCACTTGCCGCAGGCTGCCATCTGGGGAGAGGGAGCAATTGGGGGGCTGCAGGAGAGCTTCCACCCCCCAGAAGCCCGCAGAGCCAGCCCAGTCCTCCCCATCGGGGGCGCGTACCCCATTCCTCCCTCACCTCCTTCCACTTACCCTTCCCTAGCCCCTCTTCTTGATGTACAAAATAAAGGACAATTGTGTTCAAAAATGGAATCTGTCTTTATTGAACAAAACTGGGGGAGACTGGGAAAAGGAGGTAGGAGAGGGGAAGAGAGAGGGTGGGAGAAGAGAGGGCAACTAAAATGATCAGGGGTTGGGAACAGGTCCCATATGAAGAGAGGCTAAAGAGACTGGGACTTTTCAGCTTAGAAAAGAGGAGACCGAGGGGGGACAGGATAGAGGTCTCTAAAAGCAGGACTTGGGTGGAGAGGGTGCATACAGGAAAGTTCTTCATTAGTTCCCATAAAGAAGGACTAGAGGACACCAAAGGAAAGGAATGGGTAGCAGGCTTCAAACTAGTAAGAGAAAGTTGTTCTTCACAAAGCAAAGAGTCAACCTGTGGAACTCCTTGCTGCAGGAGGCTGTGAAGGCTAGAACTAGAACAGAGTTTAAAGGGACGTGAGATCAAGGCATGGAGGTTGGGTCCATGGAGTGGTATTAGCCAGGGGGTAGGAGTGGTGTCCCTGCCCAAGGTTTGTGGAATGCTGGAGAGGGATGGCACGAGACAAATGGCTTGGTCACTGTCTTCGGTCCATCCCCTCCAGGGTCCCTAGGGTTGGCCCCTGTCGGCAGACAGGATACTGGGCTAGATGGACCTTTGGTCTGACCCAGGACGGCCATTGTAAGCTCAGGGCTCAGGTCGGGGGTCTCAGTGGGCCACCTTGATTTTCATGCACACCTGCTCCTTGGTGGCCAGGCTGGCAGCTCTCCTGCCCTAGCCGGCCACTTTCCTGTGCCTAGTGCGGAGGTCGTGGACGAGGTCCACGATGTCCACATTAGCCCAGGCGGTTGCCCGCCTCTTGCGGTCCTGGGCAAGCTCCCAGGAGCCGCCAGCCTGGTCCCGGGAAGAGAGGGAGGGCTGGGGGGCATCGGGTGGGTGGCTCGAGCCGTGCCAGGTGCAGGGTCTGCTGGCTGGGTGCTGGCAGGCTTGCACCTGGCACGGGCACCGTAGCCAGACCGTGCCCCTTTAAGGGCTCCGGGGCCGGGAGGGGGGCAGACGAGTATCCCTGGTGTTGGCCAGAGTAGCCACCAGGGAAAGCTGGGGAGGGCTAGCCTCCCACTAGTTCGAATTAAGGGTCTACACAGCCCTTAATTCAAACTAGTAAATTCAAACTAGGCTTAATCCTCGTGGAATGAGGATTACCTAGTTCAAAATAAGCGAGCTGCTGTCTCAGGCTAGCCAAGGGCTGTGCTTAAAGACCTGACCCCCACCCCGGACAGACAGTTCTCAGGGGTTCCCCGCTCGCTTGTCTACCTCGATGAGGGACAGCAAAGCAGTCCTGGCTTGGATTGCCCTGAGTGCCACACTTGGCACATCACAGCACTCAGCCATCAGCCTGGCTGCACTTGCCGCAGGCTGCCATCCGGGGGAGGGTCAATTGGGGGACTGCAGGAGAGCTTCCACCCCGAGGAGCCCGCAGAGCCACCCCAGTCCTCCCCATTGGGGGCTCGTACCCCATTCCTCCCTCACCTCCTTCCACTTACCCCTCCCTAGCCCCCCTTCCTGATGTACAAAATAAAGGACACGTGTGTTCAAAATTAGAAACTATCTTTATTTAACAATACTCGGGATGGGGGGAGTTAACCGTTGGGAGACTGGGAAAAGGAAGTGGAAGAGGGGAAGAGAGAGGAGGGGAGGCCAACTAAAATGATCAGGGGTTTGGAACAAGTCTCATATGAAGAGAGGCTAAAGAAACTGGGACTTTTCAGCATAGAAAAGAGGAGACTGAGGGGGGATATGATAGAAGTCTGTAAAAGCATGAGTGGTGTGGAGAGGGTGCATAAAGAAAAGTTCTTCATTAGTTCCCCATAATAGAAGGACTAGAGGACACCAAATGAAATGAATGGGTAGCAGGCTTCAAACTAGTAACAGAAAGTTCTTCACAAAGCAAATAGTCAACCTTGCTGCAGGAGGCTGTGAAGGCTAGAACTATAACAGAGTTTAAAGAGAAGTTAGATAAAGTCATAGAGCTTGGGTCCATGGAGTGCTATTAGCCAGGGGGAAGAAATGGTGTCCCTGGCCTCTGTTTGTGGAAGGCTGGAGATGGATGGCACGAGACAAATGGCTTAGTCATTGTTTTGGTCCATCCCCTCCAGGGTCCCTAGTGTTGGCCGCTGTCGGCAGACAGGATACTGGGCTAGATGGACCTTTGGTCTGACCCAGTACGGCCATTCTAAGCTCAGGGCTCAGGGTCGGGGGTCTCACTGGACCACTCTGATTTTCATGCAAACCTGCTCCTGGGTGGTCAGGCCAGCAGCTATCCTGCCCTAGATGTCCACTTTCCTGTGCCTAGTGCGGAGGTCGTGGATGAGGTCCACGATCTCCGCACTAGACCAGGTGGGCACCCGCCTCTTGCGGACCTGGGCAGGCTCCCGGGAGCTGCCAGCCTGGTCCTGGGAAGAGGCAGAGGGCTGGGTGGCAGCGGGTGGCTGGTTCGTGCCGTGCCAGGTGCAGGGTCTGCTGGCTGGGTGCTGGCAGGCTTGCACCTGGCACGGGCACCGTAGCCAGACCGTGCCCCTTTAAGGAGGGGGGCAGAAGAGTTTCCCTGGTGGTGCCCAGAGTGGCCACCAGGGAAAGCTGGGGAGGGCTAGCCTCCCACTAGTTCGAATTAAGTGGCTACACAGCCCTTAATTCGAACTACTTAATTCGAACTAGGCGTTAGTCCTCGTAGAGTGAGGTTTACCTAGTTCGAATTAAGCTCTCCATTAGTTCGAATTAAGTTTGAACTAGCGGTTTGCCTGTGTAGGGCCTATTAAAGTTAGTTCGAACTAACGACTGTTAGTTCGAATTAACTTTGTAGTGTAGACATACCCTTAGGGTGTTTGCCCTTCCTTTTTATAGTTTCATTCCCTTTCTTGAAAAACTTTTCCAGCTAGGAAGTAGAAAAGATGTTCTCTGCTGTTTTTCACCTGTGAGCTTTCTTTGTTTTCCCTTCTTACTTGAAGAGGGGGAAGGGAGGTGTTTACTCCTTAATTTTAAATTAAGGCAAACATACACTTATTTTTTCAAGTCAGGCCTTGAGTTTTGAGTATGCACTCTTAATACCATTGGGTATATCTACATAGCAAAGTTATTTTGAAATACAGGCAGTCCCCGGGTTACGTACAAGATAGGGACTGTAGGTTTGTTCTTAAGTTGAATCTGTATGTAAGTCGGAACTGGCGTCCAGATTCAGCTGCTGCTGAAACTGATCAGTTTCAACAGCGGCTGAATCTGGACACCAGTTCTGACTTACATACAGATTCAACTTAAGAACCCCAGGCATCCCCAAGTCAGCTGCTGCTGAAACTGATCAGCGGCTGATTCCAGGAAGCCCGGGGCAGGGGCTTCCTGTAGTCAGCCACTGGTCAGTTTCAGCAGCGGCTGACTTGGGGACGCCTGGGGCAGAGCAGCTGAGGTGCTGCTGGGTTGGTCCAGTAGCGCTGCCGCTCCTCGGCGCTACTGGACCAACCCAGCAGCACCCAAGCTGCTCTGCCCCAGGCGTCCTGATTCAGCCGCTGCTGAAACTGACCAGCAGTGGCTGAATCAGGACGCCTGGGGCAGAGCAGCTGGGGTGCTGCCCGGTTGGTCCAGTAGCGCCCAGAGCGGCGCTACGGGACCAACTGGCAGCGCCCCAGCTGCTGTACCACAGGCGTCCGGAGCAAAGCCGCGGAGCACGGGGGCAGCGGGACAGCCCAGATGCGCCGTGGCTGTCCTGCTGTCCCGCGGCTTTGCTCTGCTTTGCTCTCCGTCCCCCTGGTCTGCAGACCAGGGGGACAGGGAGCAAAGCGGCGGAACACGCGGGCAGCGGACAGCCCAGACGCGTCTTTGCTCTGCAGCTTTGCTCTGCAGACCAGGGGGACGGGGGGGGGGGGGGGGCAAAGCAGAGCAAAGCAGAGCCAAGCCGCGGAGCACGTGGGCAGCGGACAGCCCTGTCCGCTGCCCGCGTGTTCCGCCGCTTTGCTTCCTCTCCCTGGTCTGCTGGAGACCAGGGAGAGGAAGGGCCTCGTTTGTAACTGCGGATCCGACATAAGTCGGATCTGCGTAACTCGGGGACTGCCTGTAACAGCCCTTATTTCAAAATAACTTTCCTAGCATTTACACAGCCAAACCGCTATTTTGAAATAAATCTGAAATAGCAGAGTGCTTATTTTGAATTTGGTAAACCTCATTCTATGAGGAATATCACCAAATTTGAAATAGCTATTTTGAAATAAGTGCTGTGTAGACACTTATTTCGAAATGGGGGCCTCCAGCCTTCCCAGGGTGCCTTGGTGGCCACTCCAACCTCAACCAAGAACACTTCTCTACCTCTCACCCTCCCCGGAGTCCTTAAAGGGGTAGACTCTGGCCACAGTGCCTGTGCCAGCTCCAAGCCTGCCAGCCCAGATCCAGCAGTCACTGCCCCTGACCCAGTGGCCCCAAAACATGATCCAGCAAGCCACTGGCAGCCAGCCCTCCATTGCTCCCCAGGACCAGTCTGCCAGCTCCCAGGAGCCTGCAAGGGCCCAGAGATGGTGGGCACCTTTCTGGTCCAGGGTGGAGATCATGGACCATATTCATGTTGGGGGGGGAGGGATGCCCCCCAGTGTCCATGATCTCCACACTAGATGGAGAAACATGGCCATCTATGGCAGGATAGCTGCCAGCCTGGCAACCAAAGGCCACATGCGAACCCAGGAGCATGTTTGCATGACAAGTTCGTCCGGCGAGACCTCCAACCCTGAGCCCTGAGCTTCCCCTTGCTTCCCCCTTCCAGCTCCCTCCTCTCAGGTTTCCCCCTACCCTCTCCCATCCTCTCTTCTCCCCTCTCACGCCTCTTTTCCCCAGTCTCACCTGCATTTCATTCCCTCCCCCACAGTTTTGTTAAATAAAGAGAGTCTGTGTTCATGAAAATACATGTATTTTATTTGACATCAGGAAGGGGGGCTAGGGATGGGTAAGTGGAAGGACATGAGGGAGGAATGAGGCACAAGCCTCCAGTGGGGCAGACCAGGGAGGCTCTTAGTGCTCCTCAGGGTAGAAGCTCTCCCGCCGTGGATACTGACAGCCTCCTGGATACTGACAGCCCCCGATGGACCTCCTGGATGGCAGCCTGCAGAAAGTGCAGCCAGGCTTGCAGCAACGTATCCAAGAGAAGCACCAGAGTGCCTGGGGCAGCCTTAAATGCGATTCAGAGTCCACTTAGTGTGGATGCACTATTTCGAAATGCATTTTGTGTGTAGATGCATTATTTCGAAATAAACTATTTCGAAATAACACTGTAGTGTATACATACCCATACAGAGGAACCTTATAACTTCACAATGTTGCCACACATTTTATCAGGATACTACTGACTAGCAATACTGAATCATGAGTATTCAAATGATACATTACAAGGCATATCTTAAACAAAGATTATTACAGTAGTGTGTAGGGAATTAATACAGGGGAGTATTTCATCACAGTTATCTAGTCCCATCCCTTGCACTAAGATGGGACGAATAGTAACAGTAGTAATAGCAAAGCGCTGTATGCAAGTCAAGTGAACCCTCTATACTACTTGTATTTGCTCCAATAAACAATAAATGTGCTATCTTTAACATATGTGTTCAAAGCAGGATGATCTTTTGAAGTCATGGCACAGTAGATTTGTGATGATACTCTTTATTTTCAAGTCTACAGTTAAACTTTCACCTTTATACCAGATTACCCAAATTTTAATTATCTAGGTCGGGGCTACAGTTACAAGAATTAAATGAAGCCCCTCAAACTTGGAGTTTTCTGCCTTCATTGCAAGCTAACTGTGTGTCTCATCCAAACCCACAGAAGACAATATAAAGATTCCAATCATGTCAACAATGTCTGAGCTTTGGATCAGACTCCATATCTAGCTGAAGATAATATTATGACTGGTTCAGTCACAGAGATCTCCATGAGACTGTCACTCAGTGTGGCCGTGTCCAGACTCAGGGTTTTTTTCGGGAAAAGTAGCCTTTTCCCGAAAAAACTTCCCCTGCGTCCAGACTCAAGCCGCGTTCTTTCAAAATTATTTCGAAAGAACGCGGCTTTTCTTTCGATGGTGGTAAACCTCGTTTCACGAGGAAGAACGCCTTCTTTCGAAAGTTCCTCTTTCGAAAGAAGGCGTTCTTCAATGTAAAGAGGCCGTCTTCGAAAGAGAGCATCCAGACTCGCTGGGTACTCTCTTTCGAAAAAGCGGATTTCTCTTTCGAAAGATCCGCCTGCAGTCTAGATGCGATCTTTTGAAAGAGGCTCTTTCGAAAGATGCTTTCGAAAGAGCCTCTTTCGAAAGAAGCCTGCAGTCTAGACATAGCCTGTGCTGGTCATATCACTGAGCCCTCTGGGGTGCTCCATAATATTGTCCTAGTGGGCCAGATACTCTGGTCTCCTCCAACTGAGGCACAGAGTTGGGATAACAGCCTTCCAGCATAGCAACACAGATATTGAACCAGCTCAGCTCTGGGAGAGCTCAGCTGTAAGGCCATTGACAGCACCCAGGAACTCAGCCCCAAAGAGGACCCAAACCCCCAAAATCCATCTTGGCCTGTATAAAAGTTTTAAACACAGGAAGCGTATAAGTTCATTCTCTGTATCAATGAAAGAGAGCTATGCACAGTGATTGCTCCTCCCACCAATGCAAAAAAAATATTTACACTGGGCTTGATAATAAACCAAGGCTACGTCTAGATTGGCATGATTTTCTGGAAATGCTTTTAACGGAAAAGTTTTCCGTTAAAAGCATTTTCAGAACAGAGCGTCTAGATTGGCACGGACGCTTTTCTGCAAAAGCACTTTTTGCGGAAAAGCGTCCATGGTCAATCTAGACGCGCTTTAGTGCAAAAAAGCCCTGATCGCCATTTTCACGATCGGGGCTTTTTTGCGGAAAACAAATCTCAGCTGTCTACACTGGCTCTTTTGCGCAAAAGCTTTGCGCAAAAGGGACGTTTGCCTGAACGGGAGCAGTATAGTATTTCCACAAAAAGCACTGATTTCTTACAGTAGGAAGTCAGTGCTTTTGTGGAAATTCAAGAGGCCAGTGTAGACAGCTTGCAAGTTTTTCCAGAAAAGCGGCTGATTTTCTGGAAAAACTGGCCAGTCTAGACACAGCCCAAGTGTTTATATTAAGTATAAAAGTAGGATTTGACTGCAAGTGAATACAGACCAATCAAAGTAAGTTACTAAGCCCAAATAAGCCTAAATAAAACATGCCAGACAACTAATCCTAATACACGATGGCTGCGTCTAGACTGGCAAGTTGCTTTTGCGGTAAAACTTGCCAGCTGTCTACACTGGCTGCTTGAATTTCCGCAAGAACACTGACGATCTCATGTATGATTGTCAGTGTTCTTGCAGAAATGCTACGCTGCTCCCATTCAGGCAAAAGTCCTCTTGCACAAATGCTACCCAGCTTCTGTTTTTGGCAACACCCTCTCCTAAAATGGCCTATTGCATAGGATATCTAAATCTGCCATTGCTCAATGTTGCATATATGCAATTACTTAATTGCTAATGTCTGTTATAGATGTTAAGGATGACACTTTTGAAGGTTAGATTAAACAAAATACAGGACTATGTAGCACTTTAAAGACTAACAAGATGGTTTATAAGGTGATGCGCTTTCGTGGGCCAGACCCACTTCTCTAATGCATGCATATTGGGTCAGGGTGGAAGTCTTCTCTGGATAGTGGTTGGCACTTGGTTTGGATTGCAAATGGCATTGACCTCCAAAAAGGGCACAAAAAAGAATAAGGTAGACGCATGAGCACCTCCACTCCAGCAGAGTTGTGTTAGTGCAGTGATCCCCAACCTTTTGGGGCTGCCGGGCACCCGGGGGTGGGGCCGGTCACACGCCGGGTACCCGAGGGTGGGGCCAAACATGCGCCCGGGGGCGGGGCCGCACACATGCTTGGGGCGGGGCCACTTATACGCTGCGTGCCCGGAGCTGGCGCCACCCATGCGCCGCACTCCTGAGCTGCATGCCCCGGGGTGGGGCCACCCATACACTGCGCGCCCGGGCCTGGAACAGCCCATGTCCCATGTGCCCGGGGGCGGGGCCGCCACCACCCCAGTGCCTCTGCCACGCGTCCAGGAGTTGGCAGCACCCATGCGTAGCGCGCCAGGTGGCGGGGCCGCCCATGTACCATACGCCCAGGGCCAGCACCGACCATGTGCTGCGCACCTGGGGCTAGCACCGCCCATGCGCCGTGCGCCCGAGGGCGGGGCCGGCCCCAATCACTCGTCGGGCGCACAGAAATGGCCCGGCAGGCATCATGGTGCCCGTGGGCACCGCGTTGGGGACCACTTTGTTAGTGCATAAGGGACCACATGCAATATTCTTTCATTACTTTTTGGCATTCATTCCTTCAAAGACCCTAAGAAATTGTGGCTCAGCATGCCACAATTCCACTGAGGAATCTCCTTGCTGCATGGCTACTCCTAGCTAATGGTTTAAAAGACACAATCTGATTGTCTATTTGCACTGCTTTACTGTGTTGGTGTTGTATTGTATGTGCTGCCAGAGAGAAGGCACATGGGGCACTTGCAATTAAAGATGCAACTGCAACCTAAGATGATGGAATACTAAGGCAAAGTAATCTAAGGCAAATATGCCAAAGTGCTATTAAGGAAGGTATAAATAAATTTGGAATCTCCCCAAAATCTATAAAAAGGAGAATGAATGGCCAGATTAGAAAATGTTCTATGTATATTGTCTTCAGTATTTAAGTATCTCAAAAGATTTCTTCTGAAATGGGAAAAGGTGTAAGTTAAAATTGTAATTATACAATATTAAAGGCATTTTGACTTTACTGTTCTTCTTGCTACCACTGTTAATGACTTGTTTAACTTCCATAGCCATCCAGGACTAACTGTGTGTGCTTATAAGAAAAACTTGTCTTATGAGAACATATTTTAGTTGAATCATACTTAAAGATATCATCTAGCCATTTCTTTTGTTCTGTTGATTTAATGAAAAAAAAGAAGATAATGTTGGCATAACACTGGAGTATCAGTGCACTAGAGTGTGATTTTTATTTGGAAATATTTATTCCCTTGGGCTGAAAAATAGAAGCAATTTCTCAAGTACATATTTTGGAGAAAGCCAGGAGAACTGACTAACTCTGTCTGGCTTTTTAAAGCATATCAGGTTCCCCTAGCAGCTTAATGAAAGTCAATTGGGAATTTTAAAGTGACAAAAATTAGAGCAGTGAAAATAAGAAGAAACACTAGATGTGTGTAGGGCAATTCAGGGAAACCTGTGGGGCTTAATTACAGTCAATATTGATGAGTGGATTGGGTAATGCTCAGGAGAGCAAATATTCCTTGGAATCTGCAACAGGGCAACATAAGAGGAGGTGGTATGTGTCCTCTTGATCGTACTACCACGTAACAACTGTAAATAAAAGCAGCAAGTAATATAATCAAACCGGTCTCCCCTCCACTCTTTAACCTTTTCAGATATGTGAATGCTGTAAAAACATGGGCACATATCTCAGCACTCCCACCTGTGATGGCTCGCTCGTTCACTCCTGCCATAGGGAACTTTCTGTGGGGAAGTGAAGTGTCCTTAAGCACAGAAGAGGACTCAGCATACATGTGTGTGGAAAGGACATGTGCAGGGAGGTAGCTGTGCTAGTAGGATCATTCCAAAAGAGTTTGTTACATGGTGCCTATATCTTTTCTACTCCTGCAGATGCAAGGAGGAATGATACTGCTGGACTTCTTAACTCCCTAGAGGGCAGTTTGCTGTTAGGGACAGCTTGCTGTTCTACTGACCTGCACGAACTAAAGTTGGCAGGATTATTCTTTTCACTGCTATAGGTGAAAATCTGACCTACTTTTTATTTTGTCACAAGTTCATGCCACAAGTGGACTATTAAAAGGAATAAAATAAGTTTATTTAATTATCATGCTTACTTATTATTTGAATTACAACAGCACCTAGGATTCCTAGTCATAGCCCAGGACTTCACTGTGCTAGGTACTGTTTGAACACCAAACCAATGAGTGCTTATGTAATTTACTTTCTTTTATCTCTCTAGCATCTTTCAGTGTTTTTTATGTCAAAAGAGTTTTCAGGTATAGATTTCTGGGTCTAGCTAAACTCTACAATACTACTCTACCATTCTTGTGCCCCTACCCTGACCTTGGGGTTTTTGCCAGGGGCTAGTTCACCTCTAAGCACAAGGCTGCTGTTTTTTGTCTCTGACTACATTGGCCCTTGTGTTTAATTTTGGCAGTTATTTGTTCAATTGGTGCAGAGGAGGAGCACCATCAGGGAGCCATGCTTCTTAATTGTGTATCAGTGCAACCCCAGCATGAGACTTTTCCACTAAAGGGTCATATGCCAGTGTAGGATCAGTATAGAGGAGCAGCCCCACACACCCAACCTGCCCCCCTGACAGTGGTGGTGTTAGGGAGGCTGACACAGCAGCTGGTTCTATTGGTTTTATGTCAGTAAGGAGTTTCCCTCTATCCGATTTCTCTGCTGGCCATTTATAGCCAGTATCTCTGTGCTGTACCTAAATATCACAAAAGGGGAAAGAGTATAACAGACTCTGACCTATTCACACTATATGTGAGGAGAAGATGTTAGCCTTGATATAGTCCTTTTTATTTTAAAAATAATTTATAATGGATAATAAATAATTACTATAATATTAACACATTGAAACTACTATAGTATAATAGCCTGTTTGTTCTCACTACCCACTGTAAGATAGCAGGCATTATTACCATATAAAATTATAGAAACACATTCAGAGAGGCCAAGGCCCAAATTTCCGTGACTTGCCCTTGGCCACCTATTTAGTCACCTGCAGAGTGAGGATAAGAAACAGACTTATCACAGTTCTCCAATGGACAGTACAAAATTTCAAATGCTCCTTGCAGCCACCACCTTATATGAGAGTCATATTCTGGATAAGAGTGCAGCTAAATTGAGGAAGTGGCCTCCTTATGACTGGAATATGTACTTTTATCAGCTTTATTGAGGGTGTGTCTAGACACCAGCATTATTTCGCAATAACACCCGTATAACAATGCAAGCATCTACACGGTAATTCCATTATGTCAAAATACATTTGAAATAACAGCGGGATTATTCTGAGTTCTATAAACCTCATTCCATGAGGAATAATGTTTCTTCCAAAATTGCTATTTCAAAATAGCTGTTTTGTGGACGCTCTACTGTTGCTATTTTGAAATAGCTCCTTTCCAGGGCCATTCAAAGTAATTACTCCCTAGTGCTTCCTGGGGCTCTAAATTGAGGTAGGGCATCCACATTAGGACTAATTTCCAGGCTTCCCTGTAGTGTAGATGCGCTATTTCAAAATAAGCTATTTCAGCGTATTTCCTCTGGAATAGCTTATTCCAAAATAAGTGTGCAGTGTAGTTGTACTCTCAGTGAGTCAAACTTACTATTATATTTAGGGGCCTTTTGGCCTGAGTTTGCTAAAAGGGCAAAGAGTTCATTGATGCTCTAATTTTGAGTTTGTGCTAAAGGTATCAGTTCCAAAGTAATGTTCTGCTTGTATTTGTGGTTTGTTCAGAAGAGAAATTTGTATTTGTGAAGGCTGAGGACCTGACATCACTTCAAACCAAAGTCCTGGTTCATAGGTTCAGGCATCTGTACTACAAGCTTGCCTGTGCCATGCTGCAGAAAAGACCCCATCTTTGACCTATGGATATTTCCTTTCTAAAGGAGAAAAAAAGAAATTGTGTTTCCATGTTAATAATGTTCAGGTCTCCTCCTGTCACTGATTACCACTGTTGCTTCCTTGAGTCCAATTATGTCTAGTGGGCTCACAAGGGTACACTTGCAAACCAGTGTGAAGAAGATATACACGCAAATTATATCAACAAAATAACAGGATTTGTACATGTAGGCCCAACACACTTACTACTGCCTTGAAGATTTACCTTGCAAGGTGCACTTACTGTCCAGTAGGAAATGTGCTGATAGTACCACTTTTATTCTTTTCCTGCTTGGTTTTCCTGAATGCCATTGACATAGGCAGCAGAGAAAATAGCAGTGCTAACTGTTCATGCAAGAGTAATAATAGCCTTTAACAGAAGAAGAGTAATTACCTTTGTCTAGTTTTCCCTGCTGTAAAATGTAATAAAATAGAGACCAGTGTCTACCCAGCTGATAATATACACTACTCCTCTGTTTCTTTTGATAAAGTAGAGGCTAGTTATGTGAAATGCCCTTTGCTCACAAGCTAAATTCACATCTTAATTTTGAGAACTCCATTACTGATGGGTAGATTTCCTGAAAACATTTGACAGCTTTCAAGCCAGTGATATTTGGCAAGAATTCTTAAAGCCGTGGGAGATTTACAGCCAGAGAGATCATATAGCATTAGTGGGTTCAGACCCAGCCCCCACCTATCGCACTTGGTAACAATGACAGGAGGTATCTGTATACCAGAAGGAAGAGCTTAAGAGGGGTGGCTACGTTTGGAAATAGAAGCCCCTGTTAGCAGCCGGAAGCAGTGGTGCTGAAAAGCAATCACTGGTGTCAAGAACTTTCTTAGCTAAGCACTGCAGCTGGTGGCAATAAATAGCATTCTAATAAAGGAGGATGTTCAACCCATGACATAAGCGAATACTGTTTCAACCACAAAAAGTAATTTATAGTGCTGAATATGTCTGAAATGGCTTTTTTCCTATACATTTCTAAAATAAAAATGCTAAGATTTCAATGGTGAGAAAAGATCTGCATTTTAAATAAAAATGAAATGGAAAGATCAATGAAAAGAGTACTTCTTTTTAAAGTACGTAATGATACATAGCATCTTAAGGATGTGCACTGTCACAAAGCACAATTACCTCCATTCCTTAAAAAGACAGATGCTATTTCCTATGGCTGTGAATGTTCTATGTATTGCATAAAATCTACAATTCCCCACTTCCTAAGCAAAATGAAAAAAAATCAATACTTATACTAACTATCATGGTGTCTTCTTTAAAAAACACCAAAAAGTGTAAGCAGAGACATCACAAATAAAACCCCTCTCCTCTTGAAACAGAATAGAAAAATGGCTAAATAAAACTATGTTCATCTGACCTGTTAACTCATTGACTTACCACGGTAAATTAGTTATTAGTTTTGACAAAACCAGTGGTTTATTTTAACATATACTGCTGTTCTTTGTTACACATTCTATTTGTACCACATGTTATTTCTCTTTCATAATTATTGAAAAATATAGCAATTTCACATACGGTATCTTATCCCACTGGGATAAACATTGTGGATATGGTACCAGAAAAACTCTCTTTGACATAAAGTTTATTCCTACTGCTTTTTTTCCATTGGAGAGATTTTTCACTCAGCCCATGCAGAAAATGAACTCTGCACTTAAATGAGTGTGTGGCTCCTTTTGAATAGCTTTTTTTACACAAGAACAGAGAAATGCCAATTTGTTTTCTACTGTGAAGACTGTAGGTGCAAGCCTGTGAAATGAATAACTGGTTAATCTGTTAAGCCGTTACTCAAGATAAAAATCCTTTGTACTAGAAGGCAAAATATAGCATGCATATTTGAAATGCATTAAAGAAAGGGTTTCTTCTTTTATGCTTTTATAAATGTTTATTAACACTGTATTTTTGCTTTTGAAAGAAATAACCCTTTATGTTTAGGAGTTAACTAATAGCTACTTAATCAGCTATGGAATGCTGTACTTAAAAATGGAAGTTTTGCACAGCTGAATTTTTAGCATAGCAATAATCATGACAGATTAGTGGACTGTTTTTGCTATAGCGTAAGAGTTAAAGGGCCAGGCTCTCAATGGATGTAACTTGGCATAACTCCGCTGAAATACATTGGTATAGTTTCATTGAAGTCACTGAAATCTAAACTCAGATCCTTAATTTTTTTTTGAGTGCAGCTCTTAAAGCCTTAATGCTCCGTTCTATACCACTTCATTATGGTATAAATGTCATGGGCCAATTCACATTATAATCTCACTCACGGTGACTTTGATGGAGCTATACTTATTTATATGAGATGAGGCTATGGCCCAAAGTCTCTTAATGTTGTATGGCAAAGTGATGAGTTGGATTCTGATCTTACCCCAATATAATTTAGCAATAACCCCACTGAAATCAATGGAGTTACGCAGGTGGAAAACAGGTACAGTGAGATTACAATTCAAATTAGGATCATGTTTATACCTTGATAAAGTGGTATTGTAAGGCTTCAAGCACTGGAGTCAAGATACAAAATTAAGAATTGCATTTTAGATGTTAATATAAATATTGTGTGGATATTTGGGAATAATTAAAAGATAGAATGGCTACACCAAACATTGTGTTGACTAGTTCCTGTAAACTATGAATACAACTACAGCCTTTTTTGAACCCTATACGTATTTAAACTAGGGATGGGAGCCAGCTGCAAAGTCTGGATCTAGATCTGAACTTCCTCAAAGTTCAAGTGTGTTGTAATTGCAAGGAGGGGGGTGCGGTCCCATCTCTATTTTAAACTGAAAACTTTTAAGGTAACTCCTATCAGATGTTCTCAGGATTCACTGAAAGAATATTCCAGTAAAAGCCAAAATTAAATATCTCTGGTATTGTGCTTGAATTTTATGAGCATTTCAGTTTAAGGCTAAATGGTGCTCTCATGCAGACAGACTATGTTAATAAATTTAAAGTAGGGGAGTTAGCCATGATTTTAAATCACTTGCATACACACTAATTTTCAAAGCTAAAACAGAGAAGCACAGAAAGTTCATCTGAGTTTCCAGGGTAGTGCATGTGGTGAACATTAGTTTTTCTCTTTCTTGCTTTTGTCAAGATTGGGTAATGCTGCTGCTTTTCACAAATACTGTACTAGTAACTGAAAACATCTTCCACATGTGTACAACATCAATGGCAGCAGTGATACAAGGACTTTCATTAAAAGCATTGCACAGGAGCAATGAACTTCCATTGCCATGAGACCTACTTGAACATGTATTTGCCATCTCTGTGGCTGAATGTGTTAAAAAATACAGCTTTAGACAGGAAAACAAGTTTACAGAATGATATACCAGAGGAAGAATCATATTCAGCAGAGGAACAACATGATGCAATGTTCATTTTTAAAAACTCTGGTTGCTGCATACTTGTATTGGAATTTGGTTTCATCCATAATATTTTATTCCGTCTGTCTAATAATTAGCTCATATTTCTATAACTGCTATCAGCTGTTACTTTGTCAACAGGAAAAAAAATCAATGTTCCTTTTGTTCTTTCCTTTATTATATCTGTTTTTTGCTGTTAAAGTCAGATTGCTAGCTGACCCATGAGGCAATGCTAATTTTGGTAGAAACTCAGTGGTCCATATTTCTGGTGAGCAGGAAGACATATGATAACAGCTTGCCCACTGAGAGCTGGAATGTAGGTAAACAATGTTAAAAGTCCCATAGATAAAGGGGAAGACTTAATGGAGACAACACCAATAATGAGCATTAGGATTACAAGGGAAAATAGGAATGGCAAAGACTTGCAGCCAGAGGAAGCTAGAGATAGACCAGAGAATTGCACTAGGAAAAGGTAGGTCTATGTGACTGGGGACTCCTTATTAAGAAGAATAGATAGGCCTGTAACCAGAGCTGATCCAGAGAATAGAAGGGTGTGCTGTCTGCCAGGTGCTAAGATAAGAGATGTGGAACTGAGGTTGAAGAGAATTATTAAGGAAGGAATCCATTGATCATCCTTCATGTAGGAACAAATGATACAGCTAGATTCTCGCTGGAACGAATTAAGGGAGACTGTGCTAGGCTGGGGAGGATCCTCAAGGAAATTGAGGCTCAGGTGATCTTTAGTGGGATTCTGCCTGTTCCTAGAGAAGGGCAACTAAGATGTGACAGGATTATGATGATCAATAGATGGCTTAGGCAGTGGTGCTATAAGGAGGGCTTTGGGATGTATGGTCACTGGGAGGCATTTATGGACAGAGGACTGTTCTCTAGAGATGGACTTCACCTAAGTAGGGAGGGAAATAGACTTCTATGATGGAGGCTGGCTCAACTTATTAAGAGAGCTTTAAACTAGGAATTTGGGGGAGACGGTTAGGAGATGCCCAGGTAATCTCTACGCCAGATTTTAACACTGAGAGGGAGGAAAACGAAGTAAGAAAGGATATAGCTGGGGGTAGGAGAATGAACATGAGGAAGGGTGGGGTGGATACTAGTCTAATAGGTCATATTGGAGGTATAACGTCTGTGCCAAATTGGGTAAAGAATGTGAATGAGGCCAAACAGCAAAATTAAGATGTTTGTACACCAATGCGAGGAGCCTAGGTAACAAAAAGGAGGAACTAGAGCTATTGGTCCAGGAAGTGAAATCAGATATTATAGGAATAACAGAAACATGGTGGAATACTAGGCATGACTGGAATACAGTCATTGAAGGGTATGTGCTGTTTAGGAAAGACAGAAATAAGGGTAAAGGTGGTGGAGTCGCATTGTATATCAAAGATGAGGTAGATTGTAAAGAAATAAAAAGTGATGGAATGGAGAAGACAGAGTCCGTTTGGGCAAAAATCACATTGGGGAAGAAAACTATCAGATCCTCCCCTGGGATAGTGCTTGGGGTGTGTTATAGACCACCAGGATCCAATTTGGATATGGATAGAGACCTCTTTAATGTTTTTAATGAAGTAAATACTCATGGAAACTGTGTAATCATGGGAGATTTCAACTTTCCAGATATAGACTGGAGAACAAGTGCTAGTAATAATAATAGGGCTCAGATTTTCCTAGATGTGATAGCTGATGAATTCCTGCATCAAGTAGTTGCTGAACCAACAAGGGGGGATGCTATTTTAGATTTGGTTTTGGTGAGTAGCGAGGACCTCTTAGATGAAATGGTTGTAGGAGACAACCTTGGCTCGAGTGATCATGAGCTAATTCAGTTTAAATTAAATGGAAGGATAAACAAAAACAAATCTGAGACTAGGGTTTTTGATTTCAAAAGGGCTAACTTTAGTAAATTAAGGAAATTAGTTAGGGAAGTTGATTGGACTAAAGAAATTATGGATCTTAAAGTGGAGGAGGCCTGGAATTATTTTAAGTTAAAGTTGCAGAAGCTGTCAGAAGCCTGTATCCCTAGAAAAGGGAAAAAATTTATAGGCAGGTATGTTAGACCAAGCTGGATGAGCAAGCATCTCAGAGAGGTGATTAAGAAAAAGCAGAAAGCATATAAGGAGTGGAAAATGGGAGGGATCAGTAAAGAAAGCTACCTTATTGAGGTTAGAGCATGTAGGGATAAAGTGAGAAAGGATAAAAGTCAGATAGAGTTGGACCTTGCAAAGGGAATTAAAACCAATAGTAAAAGGTTTTATAACCATATAAATAGGAAAAAAACAACAAAAAAAGAAGAAGTAGGACAGCTAATTACTCAGGATGGAGTGGAGGTTAAGGATAATCTAGGAATGGCCCAATATTTGAACAAATACTTTGCTTCAGTCTTTAATGAGGCTAATGAAGAGCTTAGGGATAATGGTAAGTTAACAAATGGGACTAAAGATAAGGAGGTAGATATTACCATATCCGAGGTAAAAGCCAAACTTGAACAGCTTAATGGGAGTAAATCGGGGGGCCCAGATAATCTTCATCCAAGAATATTAAAGGAACTGGCACATGAACTTGCAAGTCCATTAGCAAAATTTTTTTAATAAATCTCTAAACTCAGGGGTTGTACCATTTGACTGGAGAATTGCTAATGTAGTTCCGATTTTTAAGAAAGGGAAAAGAAAAGCGACCCGGGTAACTATAGGCCTGTTAGTTTGACATCTGTAGTATGTAAAGGTATGTCTACACTACCCTCCTAGTTCGAACTAGGAGGGTAATGTAGACATACCGCACTTGCAAATGAAGCCCGGGATTTGAATTTCCCGGGCTTCATTTGCATAAGCGGGGCTCCGCCATTTTTAAATCCCCGCTCGTTCGAACCCTGTGCCGCGCGGCTACACGCGGCACGAACTAGGTAGTTCGAACTAGGCTTCCTAGTTCGAACTACTGTTACTCCTCATTCACTCCTCATTAACTACTGTTACTCCTCATTCCTAGTTCGAACTACCTAGTTCGTGCCGCGTGTAGCCGCGTGGCACAGGGTTCGAACGAGCGGGGATTTAAAAATGGCGGAGCCCCGCTTATGCAAATGAAGCCCGGGAAATTCAAATCCCGGGCTTCATTTGCAAGTGCGGTATGCCTACATTACCCCGCTAGTTCGAACTAGCGGGATAGTGTAGACATACTCTAAGATCCTGGAAAAAATTTTGAAGGAGAAAATAGTTAGAGACATTGAGGCTAATGGCAATTAGGACAAATTACAACATGGTATTACAAAAGGTAGATCGTGCCAAACCAACCTGATCTCCTTTTTTGAGAAAGGAACAGATTTTTTAGATCAAGGAAATGCAGTGGATCTAATCTACCTCGACTTTAGTAAGGCATTTGATACAGTACCACATGGGGAATTATTGGTTAAATTGGAAAAGATAGGGATTAATATGAAAGTTGAGAGGTGGATAAGCAACTGGTTAAAGGGGAGACTACAGCGGGTCATATTGAAAGGTGAACTGTCAGGTTGGAGGAAGGTTAATAGCGGAGTTCCTCAGGGATCAGTTTTGGGGCCAATTTTATTTAATCTTTTTATTGCTGATCTTGGCACCAAAAGTGGAAGTGTCCTAATAAAATTTGCGGATGACACAAAGTTGGGAGCTATTACCAATTCAGAAAAGGATCGGGATAGCATACAGGAAGATCTGGATGATCTTGTAAATTGGAGTGATAGCAATAGGATGAAATGAAGTGTAAGGTTATGCATTTAGGGATTAATAACAAGAATTTTAGTTATAAGCTGGGGACACATCAGTTGGAAGTAATGGAGGAGGAGAAGGACCTCGGAGTCCTGGTTGATTATAGAATGACTATGAGCCGCCATTGTGACATGGCCGTGAAAATGGCTAATACGATCTTGGGATGTATTAGGCGAGGTATTTCCAGTATGGATAAGGAGGTGTTAGTGCCATTATACAAGGCATTGGTGAGACCCCATTTGGAATACTGTGTGCAGTTCTGGTCTCCCATGTTTAAGAAGGATGAATTCAAACTGGAACAGGTACAAAGAAGGCCCACTAGGATGATCCGAGGAATGGAAAACCTGTCTTATGAAAGGAGACTCAAGGAGCTTGGCTTGTTTACTTTAACCAAAAGAAGGCTGAGGGGGGACATGATTGCACTTTTTAAATATATTAGAGGGATAAATACCAGGGAGGGAGAGGAATTATGTAAGTTTAATACCAATGTGGACACAAGAACAAATGGATATAAGCTGGCTAGTAGGAAGTTTAGACTTGAGATTAGATGAAGGTTTCTAACCATTAGAGGAGTGAGGTTCTGGAACGGCCTTCCAAGAGAAGAAGTGGAGGCAAAAGATCTATCTGGTTTCAAGATTAAACTAGATGGGTTTATGAAGGGGATGGTTTGATGAGATAACATGATCTTGGTAACTAATTGACCATTCATTATCAGTGGGAAATAGGTCAATGGAGGGATGATAGGAGTTACTATAGAGAACTTTCTGGGTGTCTGGCTGATGAGTCTTGCCCACATGCTCAGGGTTTAGCTGATCGCCATATTTGGGGTCAGGAAGGAATTTTCCTCCAGGGTAGATTGGCAGAGGCCCTGGAGGTTTTTCGCCTTCCTCTGTAGCATGGGGTACAGATCACAGCTGGAGGATTGTCTGCATCTTCGGGTCTTCAAAGTATTTGAAGGCTTCAATATCTGAGATATAGGTGAGAGGATTATTCTAGGAGGGGGTGGGTGAGATTTTGTGGCCTGCACTGTGCAGGGGGTCAGACTAGATGATCATAATGGTCCCTTCTGACCTTAAAGTCTATGACTCTATGATGTTAAAAGGGCTGCATAGGATGATGGGCTTGGTAGAGAGTCCATTCCTTCTGGATAAAACTCAACCAATCCGCTGTCTGAATCAACAAGGCAGCATTTCATTTTCCTGACTGAACAGCCTGTACAGTTATGTCAGATTACCTACTGTCTGCGATCAATCAATCAATCAATCAATCAATTTATTTCTCAGATTTTCAATGCAGTGGAAAATAGCAGGGAAATGTTTTGACTCTGGGTGCTTAGAAAACAAATCTATTTAAACTAGAGCTGAGAGAGCGTGGAAAACCCACCGCTAGGAGCAACTATGATGCTCTTACTGATTATAAAGAGAGCACACTGACCTCAGTTTCTATGTAGTCCAGCTTCTGGGCACCATGTCAGTTCAGAGATGGTGAAAATTTCTATCAGGTTCATCCAACTATAGTGGCTAATTACAGTTTGCTCTATGTGGTGTTCTCAATGTGCCACTCTGATTTTGGATAACTCTTCCATTCAGTTTTTAGGATGAGTCTGAAATACAAAATTGAACCCAGGTGGAGTGATGTCTGAGCAAACAAGGTTATTTTCAGAACATTTATGAACACATTTGCCAATAATTATTTTTAGTTTCTGAACTAATGATTGTGATACTCATGTGAGCTGAAGTATCCAGACTGCATGACTGGATGTGGAACTACAGGTTGATACTCTCCTATAAAATGTAAGGCCCAAACATCATTGATTAGAACGGTCAGAAATCCACATCAGTCTCCCTTCCATTCCCTCCAATTAGCTTAAGCAAAAGCCGGAGTGTGTGTGTGTTATTTTGTAGGACACCATTTTTCCATCTTTAAATTAAAAGCCCAGTCTCATTTATCTCACCTACCCTGGTTTCTGGGCAGTGCAACTCCATTGACTTCACTAGACCTAGCCCTGATCTACACTGGTGTAACTGAGTACTGACTGAGGCCTATAAACGTCTAAGCACTTTGAAAAACTATGATTTATAACTTAAATTTCACTGCCATTCTGCAGCTATCTGTGGGAGAAAATATTAAGTTCTAGAAAGTAGCTGCAACCAATGAAGAAACCTTTAAAAAAAAAAAAAGCAAACTGCACTTTAGCCAGCATGTGCTACTTTGATTCTGCACTCACAGCCATTCTGTCTTTCGGTACATCTACACTGCATGGCTATTTTGAAATAAGCTATTCTGGAATAGTTATTCCAAAATAGCTTATTTCAAAATAGCACATCTACACGGAAGGGATTACACTCAAAATTAGTCAGAGGCAGGCTTCCCTAATGAAGTTGTGCTTTCTCGATTTAGAGCCCCATGAGGCACTGGGGAGTAATTATTTTGAATGACCCTGGGAGGAGCTATTTCAAAACAGCAGCTGTGCAGCGTCTACATACACCTTATTTCGAAATAGTTATTTCGGAATAGGTGTTATTCCTCGGAGAATGAGGTTTACAGATTTCGGAATAAGTCATCCATTATTTTGAAATATTTTTAAATAATGGAATGACTGTGTAGACATGCACATTGTTATTTCAAAATAATGCTAGTTATCTCAAAATAATGGTGCAGTGTAGACAACACCCTTTGAGTGGTCTTGCTCTCAACTAAAACATCTGAATTTCCTAACATACATAGCCAAATGCTGGCAGTTCTCTGACTTGCTTTTCATCTCCTCCCTGACAAACACACTGCACAAATACGGGGATTTTTTCCAAATAGATATAAAATGGGTTTGTTTACTTAGGCTCAAAACTTAGAGGAATGGCTCACTTTAGCCCTGTTAGTTCACTTATATGCATCAGTAAGATACATACTTACATGACATGTTTGGGAATTCTCTGATGTTTTTCTGCCTTCAGTTGTGTATTTTACTAGCCTGGGATAGGGCCTTCAAGCCTTCAGAGGAAGAATCTGTATCTTTAAGAACTGACCGATTTCAAACTGACTGCTTGATCTTACATTAAAACATCAGCTTCAGATAACGAATGTTAAAACAAGATGTTTAAGCTAAGAGGGTAAGTTCTTTCCATCTGGAGAACCACAAGGATTGACAAAAGCAGCTCAGAAATTCAAATACCCTTCTCAAAGACCATTAATATACTGAATGTTTTCAATACAAAGTATCATGCTGCTCATAGCAACAGATTAACATATAACCAATCATAGCTGGCCTTGCAAACAAATAGGCAGTTTTGGATATAACAGTGCATTGTCTTTGTATTATGATTGCTACCCAAGATTTATTATGTTCTGATAAATGATCGTTTACGTTGTTTTGACAATTGGAGAATTTATGAATGAAACCAATTTGCTTGCAGTGATGAACTAAATTGTAAAAGAACCATTAGCAAAGATGACATTGCTTGAAATTTATTTACGAATTAGGTTAAATTTTTGCTCTTTTTTAATTAGAAGCAAAAAGCTGCCAAAGAACATTTATTTCAGAGTAACAAGCATCTGACAGGTTTCAAGAGAGCTCACTCACAGATTCAAAGTTACAGGTCGGTTTATTTTTGCTATATTAGCTTTATATGACCTCCCAAACTAGAGTATAAAATTGGGGCCAACAATGCATATTTTCCAGTTTGATGTACATTGAGAATGTCATGCTCCTTCCAGCTGGTATAGTAACATGGATGAGATGAAGTTCACGGCTTGTTCAGCAATTCTCAGAAAAAGCCCACATGTGAGCCTGCACATGATCTCACTGTCTGCATGTAAGGCAGTGAGGGCACCTTCATGTAACAAGGCTTCATGGTAAAGTTTGGGCATTGAAGGTACTCAGCAGAATTTGTCCAAAATGCCTTTTCCAGTATAAAGAAAACAAAACCAGAGAAACAAGAAAGTAAACAAACTGTAATGTACTATAGCATTTGATACTGGAGTAGAGATCTGCATAGTTTGAGAAGAAATGAGCTTCTGTCTAAAAGATAACTACAGGCTTTAATTTGGGATTAATAGGTTGAGATGTTTGATTTCTCCATTTCTGGGTATCTGAAATGGACCTGATTTTCAGAGAAAAATCTGGTCCTTTTAAGACATATTAGTTAGGATACCCCCAAAGTTGGTGCCCCCCCAAAATCACACATAATTTCTGAATATTTTTTCCCTGAAGCAGCTCATAGTGGGGTTATATTTCCTTTAAGAGACCATACTGATTGGCCATCAGACTCTGAAGAGAGGAAAATGCTTTGAATTAAAGATACACAGATGACAAAGGGATAACAAGCTAGTACCTTTCAAATGTGTGTACCAAAGAGTCAAATAAAGTGCTCTGGAACACAGAAAAGCCCATGTCCTCCATATCCTTTGGCTGGTGATGGAAGTTTGGAATCCGGTATTCATGATCTTCCTCTCTTTGGATGATGCCACTTGGATTTGCTGGGGTTTCTTAGGCACAGAACCGTTCTGCTCTGAAGCAAAGGTTTGTAAGTAAAACCATTTAGGCTGAGTTTTTCAAAGAGTCCTAAGGAAGCTAGAAGTCCACTTGAAAGTAAATGGGATTTTTGTGGCTAATGCACTTGAAAAATCCAGGTTTATTTCCTATAGTTATAAATCTTGGGTACAGAAATAATTCCACACCCAAAGCAATACACAACCAAACACATAATGAGAAGCCTCCTTTTACTCCCAAAGTAATGAGAAAGCTCTCTTCCTCTCTCTCCCGTTCTCCTCACCTGCCACACCCGGACCATGTCTTCTCCTCTGTTAACTTAACCATTACCTCAAGTCTGTTCTACTCTAATGCTTTATGCTTAATTGAGGGCCAGATGCTGAAGTACTGAAGGCCTCAACAAGTTTTGATCCCAAATGAAAAGTCTAGGGATTGTATTTTTTCCTGTCTGAGGAAGTAAAGGGGTCTTTATGTTCCAGTTTGCCACGTTGAGTAAGGTACTACTTAGTGCTTCAAACACTGCACACACACACACACACACACACACACACACACACACACACACACACACACACACACACACACACAAAAACCACACCATTCAGGACTCCACCCTGCTACCTAATTAAAGTCCAGCAACATAAAAGAATAGCCTGTTAAGCGAGTCATATTCATGCTTAAACAAATCAGTTGAACATCTACACAGATGGTAACCTCTCCGTTGTTAGATTTATAGCATATGAGTTGCTGTTTGTTATGCATGTGTTGTAAGTATAAAATGCACCTGCATTTCTTCTCAAATTCTTCTCAAATTGAAATATATTGGAGACTTCGGGATTCTCAAAAGCATTCACCTTTGGCCTAAATTTGATTCTCTTAAGTCATTGGTGAAACTCTCATAGCTTCAATGGAAAGACTTAGGCCAACACATAGCACTCTTGAAAATCCCATCCTTGGTTTTCAGTATGTTTCTTGTGAGATGTGAGCATAAAATGCACATTATTTCATTATACAGTATAGTATGTGTCTTCCATACAATGCTTTGCAAATTTAGCCCTTTCTTTATAAACTACTGAAGGAAATTATGTCCTCAGTTAAAACATCAATAGAAAGACTCCAACTAACTTCAAAGGGCTTTGGATCAGGTTTTTAAGGCATAGAAAAGCCGAAAGTGCTGAAACAGCTAATGTATATTATTAATGAACAAGGAATTTTAGAAAAGTGTTGGCAATCTAGGATACAAATATGCACAGGTATAGGTTTACTTGCTTGCAGTTACCAAATCCTTGTAAAATTGAACATTTTGCAAACATTTGCACCTTGCTTTCCCTTCCCCCACCTGAAAGTTCTTTCTTCTTACAAAAATAAAAAATTGATTGCAGTTAATTTGGTTCATATATTACAAAAAATGGTTTGGTCAAGTAAGCAGAATTTTTCTTCATAGCTACTGCAAGAAAATAGGAAATGAGAGGAAGCATTACACTTCTCTGATGTTCCCTGCCCCTCCAATCCCCCCCCCAAAAAGGCAGAATGAAGAAGTGTGGAACTATAGGGGCTTGTCTACATGGTGCACTAAAGTGCATTAGAGGGGTATGATTTGAATGTGCTGCTCTCAGACCCCACTGGCATGAACTGTATTAAATTAGTTTTAAGCACTTTCAGTAACTGTCTGTGGCTAGAAACAGTATGAGAACAGCTCTTCAAAGAAAGTTAATGTGAACTTAGGTGCATTTTCATTTACATCAAGTTGGACTATACAGTGCAGTTGGAGTGCTCTAAAATGTGCTTGAATGCACTGTGTAGACAAGACCTATATCTATTGGCTTGTGTTCATAATTTACCCATTACTTCATGCAAATGGACACTTCACTCAATTCTTCTGTGCCTCAGTTTGCCCATCTGACAAATGGGAGTACTACTGGAGGATTAACAAATGTTTATAGATTGCTGTGAGATCCTCAGATGAGTGGAGGCTGGGAGGGGAGTGGGAAGATGGTGAACGAATCTTTAAGCCCTTAAAAAGCCATATTAGAAAACCACAGGTAAAAGAGAAACTGAAAGCAATTAGTGCCTCTAAGGAGGTGTTCAGACTCTATGGGTGAAATCCTGATCCTTGTGCAGTCAATGGCAAAACTATTGACATCAATAGGGGCAGGACTTTGCTTTGTATTTTTAGCCATTTGATGTAACTGGCCAGGTTTTGGAGCAGGATGTGTATCTGAATTTATCTCTCTGCTTTAACAAAAGCCACTTCCTGTGATCATTTTGTGACCCCAAAGTACAAATGAGAAAGGAATGGCAGAGACACAGGCCGCAGGAGTTGTGCCAAGAAAGCCTTTGCAGCATATAGTCCATAGCTCAAACTTTGGGTGCTCTCTTTCAGCTGCTTAGTTTTTTTGCTCTGATCCCTAATAGCCAACAGTTTCTTCATTGCTAAAAATCCAGCGTTACAGTTCTATCTCCCAAGCAGCAGAAAGTGTGAAAATGTCTAAGAGGCCCAAACAACCTTAATTCTACCCTTTTACCTCATGTAAGTTTCACACATTGGCGGCAAGAGATAGACATTTGGATGAAGGTAGCAGTCATTTTGATTTGTATAATTTCCTGTTGACGCTGCGATTTCTGAAGCACATAGATTTGGCTCTGTCTATATATTTCTGGGATGTAAAGTATGATTTCTCTATACCCTGATCCCGAGCATATAAGTTTGGTAGTGTTTATCCATAGTGGAACAAACTTCGGGCCTGAGAGAGAGAATGACTGTAGTTTGGTGGTTTGACTTGGAAGTGGTAGACTCAAAGTCCAGTTCCCCCTGCTCCAATCACTTCTTACACTTCAGCAGCTTCAACATGAGAGTGCCCGGCATTAGTATGTCCTATAGCTTAGAGAACTTTTTGAGTTGTGGGAGACCGCTATATGGATTATGTCTTTCTTGAAGGCAGAGAAAGGACATTGAACCTGGGACTCACACAACTCAGGTGAGTGTTCTAACGACTGTGCTAAATATTATGAGGTTACCATCACTCCCACCCCATTTTTGTGGCGTGAGGTACAAGACACACATTCTCATAAGAGATGGTTCCTGTTCAAGATAACTAAGCAGAGCTAGGTGTTTTCTTGCACCCTGGACTTAGGTGAGTATGTTTAGGATACACCCCTCTCATCAGCATCTCCTAATTTAGGTGGCTTCCTGCCTAGTGTGATGGCTGCTGTGGCTTATAATCTCTGGGGCTGTGTCTAGACTGGCCAGTTTTTCCGGAAAATCAGCCGCTTTTCCGGAAAAACTAGCCAGCTGTCTACACAGGCCGCTTGAATTTCCGCAAGAACACTGACTTCTTACTGTAAGAAATCAGTGCTTCTTGCGGAAATACTATGCTGCTCCTATTCAGGCAAAAGTCCTTTTGCGCAAAACTTTTGCGCAAAAGAGCCAGTGTAGACAGCTCAGATTTATTTTCCGCAAAAAAGCCCAGATTGCGAAAATGGCGATCAGGGCTTTTTTGTGGAAAAGCGCGTCTAGATTGGCACGGATGCTTTTCTGCAAAAAGTGCTTTTGCGGAAAAGCGTCCGTGCCAATCTAGACGCGCTTTTCTGAAAATGCTTTTAACGGAAAACTTTTCCGTTAAAAGCATTTCCGGAAAATCATGCCAGTCTAGACACAGCCTCTATGTCTATCTCTCTCCATTCATTGTATGGGAGCCTAGGTGCATATTGTAATGGGATCCCCAAGATGCAGGAAAGCATCTATCTCTGCTTAGTTATCTGGGATTGTGGAACGACTGTATCCCCTTAACACTCCAGCCGGGGCTGTATCTCCAAAGCTTAATTAGTGACATGCAGCAAATCCTTCCTGGTGCAGTTCTCACTCACCACAAAGGCATGTGAAGCTTCACACCCAGCGAGATTGCATGAATGCTCCTACAGACACACATGAATCATGCTGAGAAAGGTATCAGCCAAATTCTCCCTGCTCCCAGTGTTGCACCTCAGGAATATACCATCTTGCACTGCTCACTACTCTTTCTTGAGCAATAATAATTTATTAATTGGTTCACTACTTCATTAAATAAAAGTGGATATACACCAGCCTTTCTAAATCCGAGTAGATTCACTGAGCAATTTAGGCAAACTCACCGGTAAAGATAAACAGTAAAACAATTTTACTGACTACAAAAAGATAGATTTAAAGTGACTATAAGTGATAGGCAAAAAGTCATAGTAGTTACCAAAAGAAAAGAAAACATTAGCCAGCAGTCTAAACTCTCAGCCCTAGGCTAGGTACCATCTTTTTCACTTCACTGGATATTACATTTATAATACACTGGTTTTACCCTTGAAACCTGGGCCAGTTTCTTTTGTTGGAGTCTTCCGTCTTTTAAGTGTCCTTGTTGCGTGCGGCATGGGAAATGGGGGGAGGGAAAGAAAAGGTGAAGCATGGAGCACTGTGTTTTGTTTTATTCCCGTATAGCCCATGTGCTTGGAGAACACAAGTCCGGGCCACGTCTGGTGGTCATTGCTGAGTCTCCAGGCAAGGTTGAGCAATTCCCCTGGGATGGCCTTGTGCAAGTGAGTCAATGGATTGTAACTCCCTTGCTGGACAATAGTTGTTGATGGTGGTTTGACACTCACCCAGGCACTAGTTACTTTTCCTTGCTGTTATCTCTGGGGAGCTAATATCTGGCCAATTCCCCAGTTTATAGCATATTTTAGTGATGACCATAAACACAATCTCAGAATTTCAAAAGCATTATATTTAGATAGAACAATGATTTTTCCACAGATCATAATCTTTCCTCTGATTCCTCACAAGGTAAGCTTTTTATGCAATAGAACAATTGCAGAAAATGGGGGTCGAGGCATATTTCCATGAAGTAGAGTGTCACAGTTAACGTAGTCTTGTAAATCCTGGTGTTGCTCCTGTGATTTTTCTAGGTGCCTATAAGTTAGGGGTTCCAGTGCTCAGCACTGTAGTCTCCATGTCCAAGTTATATATTTGGGCTAACAAGTCAAGCTGTGTTTTTTGGATCATCACCAGAAACAGGGGTTCTACAAGCCAAATTGGATCAATAGCTATGCCTGCATAGCCCACTGTATTCTGATTATGCTTACAGTGACACCTATGCAATACTCTATCCTAGAGTCTGTAATATGTGGAAATCTCATAAAGGATGTTTTGTGAAACTTCAGCGTTTATCTATTTCCAGGAACAGCATGAGAACAGCTCTTTGTGAAATCTTTTAGCACTTTTTTGACAGGAAATTAAAAACAAAACAAAAAGACCTTAGAGGAAGCTTTAGCTTGGGTTCCATTCTGGGATAGGTGAAGGTTGAGAGCAAGGGAGGAAGCTTATGCTTTCCCCATGATGCAGCCATTGCAAATTCTAAATAGTTCCCTTATCAACACAAATAAGTAGTTAATTTCTTAAGTAGAAATGCTCAATTTGTTTTGCTCCAACGTCAGAGCACATAAAAAAGAGGATGGGGTAGATTCCAAGACAACTGTGTTGCTCATTTTTCAATTCTTTCTTCAGGTCCACAGGACATATTTCAGCCCCCTGAGAGAAGGTGGCATCTTGTCTAGATTTCCAATGTTTACAAAGTCAGAAGAGAGGCTGGTCTCTTTCACCTAAGCAGCCCAACATCACTATGCTCTCAGTTATTTGAAAATTGCTCAGCACTTCTATGATATAATGAAATTTATGTTTTGGGTGGTTCAGTGACTCAAGACATATCTTTTAAAACATGAACAAAATAATGTCACATTATTCTGTATCTCATCCTGTTGAACAATTCGGGAACAAATCTGTTACACATCTGAAAGCTGTTTTTTAAAAGACTGAATTCAAATAGTATTTTGTGCTCCCTTTTCACTAAATTAACAATGGCACAGAGAGGCAATTTAATCAGCTCAAAGATACCTTTTATATTATGACAAACTTCTGCACCTCCAGGGTGCTCATTTGCCATAGAGCACATTTTATATGTCAGTCAGATGTGTGAAAACTTGCCAGTATTTTTGTGGTGTCTATAGCATGGTATTTATGACAAAAGCTAAGTACAATCAAGAGAAACAAACTGGAGATTCTGTGCTCTTTCTCCAAATTTAGGAAATTAAACAGCACTGGCTGGACTCAGTGATTATAAATCAGCACAGATTCACTGATGGCAATGGGGAAATATTAATTTACACTAGTGGAAAGGATTTGGCCCTGGTGTCTGCATGGAAGCAGCCATACTGTCCCTAGGACACTACTGAAGAAAGTATTGTTTGCATTATTCTAGCCATTTGGTATGAATGAAGCTTTGTAACAGGAGAACAATGAAAAGGATGAAAGAAGCTAGACAATGAAACAATCATTTAAATGTAACTTCCTTTTTAGTACTCTGGCAAGTGCAGTGAAGATAGCTACTGTGCAAGTTTCACAAGCTGCCCCTCAATCTGGGCTTGGGGAGCCAACAGAGAGGGAAAAAGCAGAACCCTGAATCAAAGAGAGAATGAGAAATCAGAGTACAGATGAAGACAATGAGACAACGTAGTAAATGGGCTTCTGTAACCTCCTTCATTATGGGTTTGATTTTTCTCCCAAAGAAATCGGTGCCAAGTCACCTATTGAATTCTGGAGCACAGGATCAGAATTGAAGACCAAGTATGTGTATTCAAACATAAGACAGCTTTTGTCACCAAAACACTGGAGGTGTATACACTGCATGTTCCTCCTGCTGGCTTAACTCTTTTGCTATGCGGACATAATACACTCCCCTGGATGAGTGGCATAGAGCTTAGGTTGACAAAGTAGGGGATAGACAATGTGTTGCTTATATCATCTTAGGTGGCCTCCCAGAAGCACCTGAAAATGCCCACTGTGAATGCTCTGGTCACCATTTTAAAATGCATTGCTTTGCAACCAGGTATGCTGGTATGTGCCTTTCCCCTTTTAAAGCCCCAGGAAATTTTTTAATTGTTCTTCCTGTTTGCTTGGTGTAGATAATTCACACAGTCATTGCCAAGCTGAGCATGCTGGCTCCATGAAGCAAACATGCTGCAAGCTGGAGTATGTGGAAGATATAGGATCCCCTGGGTCTGTGGGGAGAAATCAGTGTAGGGAGGCAGTGAGAGAGAATCACAAGGACCTCTTTACTCTCCATATCACACCTCCTCCCCCCCATTCAATGTGTCTTCTAGAGCCATAGCAGTACCCCAGGTACTCCATGTCATGGGAGATTATACACATTGACAGCCGCACATACACCCAGCTGTGAGAACCTTGTTGGTGTATGTGCTTGTGAATTCCCTGTCCCATCCCCTTTAAAGTTACGTGTGCCCGCATGCATGGGCACATACAACAATCATTACAAGAGTAATCGAATGGTGCAAAAAAAGCAATGCCAGGTTCAGCACATTACAGTAATGCACATTACTGCGGTTCATTGTTCAAGGCCTCCCTCATTCAAATAGCCATCCTAACCCCTGTGGAGCTCCGCCTATAGTTCCTCTTGGTTTCATAACACACAGCACAATACTGAAAAGCAGGGCAGGATCCATGCTTTCTGACAGAGATGGCCAACTGACAGGTTATCAAAGCAGTAACCTGGTAGTGTAGATATAGCCCCTATAGCTATAACTCCCCATGGTGCACTGCTCTCTGTGTCAGTGCAAGAGCTGCTCCTGTGAATGTTCTCATCAAGACAAGGAGTGTAGTGTGGACATGCAACAGCAGTTTAATTGCAGGGGTGGCTGTAGGTTGACGTAATTTAACTTAACTTTGTAGGGTTGGCATAGCCTTAGAAACAATATGTTTGAAATTAGGTTGTCACATGGCTGTCAAGATGAAGAGTCCAACTTTTCTCTTTGTGACAGTTCATGACCACAAATACACCACTGTAAGGAATTCAGAAGCATGCTTTTTAAAAGACTATTTTGCTATATTTGGCTACATCTAAACTACACCCCTCTGTCGACAGAGAGATGTAAATGAAGCACTTCGAAAGTGCAAATGAAGCAGGGATTTAAATATCCCACCCTTCATTTGCATAATCGCGTGATGGCGCTGTTTCGAACAAGCTCCATTTTGAAACTGAAACCATGGTTTAGATGTGATTTTTTCAACAACAGGGCGTCTAAACTGTGGTTTCAGTTTTGAAATAGCGTTTGTTCGAAACAGCGCCATGATGTGATTATGCAAATGAAGCCCAGGATATTTAAATCCCCGCTTCATTTGCACTTTCAAAGTGCTTCATTTACATCCCTCTGCCGACAGAGGGGTGTAGTTTAGACACAATGTTTGAGTGCTGTTGCAGAAAGGCTAAGAATTCAATATTTGTCCAATAGCTTTGTTGTTCATTTATAAATATTAATGATTACTGAGAAGGAATCACTGAAGGTCTGACTAGACTAAGATTAGACATTTGAAAACCCTTGTGTGGACAGGGCTAGTTGTGTTTTAACATGTTAGCTGGTCACAGGGAACATTAGGTTCTCCTAGGGTTCACATTCATCAGTGTTAGCTAAAATGTGGTAGTTCACATGACTTTAGCACTTTTTATTTCATGACAAAGAAACCCTGAAAGGAGATTGAAAAATAAATTGACCCAGACAGAAGAAAAAGGAATGAAAACAGCAAAAAGCAGAAAGACTACAAAAAGGAAAAGTAATGGAGAATTTTGGCAGGGAAAGTCTGCCACAAAAATGTGTTATGTAAGAACTTCTGAAATCAACAAGCAGAGCAAGCTGGGGGAGAGAGAAGTTACTTTCAGTTTAAAATATATCTTTACTGAATGTCTCAGAATAGAAGAAACACTGTTCCTTTCTACTGGGAATAGTAATGATCCAGCAAAGTTTAGATTGTTTTATAGGGGTTCTTGAAAGAGTCTTGCCCTTGCTGCTCTACATTATGATTGAGCAAAGGACAGCTGCCATATAGGTCTCTGGTATCAGTGAGGCTTCCATCTCCCATCTTTTGGGACACCGCAGGTTGTCTCAAGATATAAAACTCTTGATTGGCTAAGCTGCTTCTCTTCAAAAGCAGCCACTGCTATGTAACAGAAATAAGAGAAATTTTGCTTCTCCCAATGATGTGTACAGAGATTGACACAAGGTACTAGATCCTGACTGCAGAAACAAATTTCAACAACCAGTTTGAGGAAAGAATGTGGCAGAAAGTAATACAAGCAAAAGAGAATATAGTTTAGGAAAACAAATAGAACACATATAGTGACAGGGAAGAACAGGAATTAGTGCAATGCTTTTCAGTGACAAAGCACAATGTGAAGCAATTCTGAAACTTGCACTGATTTTATATAAATGGAGCTTATTTTCCACACATTGTAGTAGTGTACCCATACTCAGCAAGGACAGCAGCTAGCAATGAAATCCTTATGCAGAAGCTTTTCAGTGCTAGCTCCTGATCTTTGGATGTATGTGTGGGAGATAAAGTAGAGTAAGTGGGGAAAACGCCAGATTTCACTTCACTCCACAATTTCTTAACTTGTGCTGACAATGCTATGGCATTTCATTACATTCTAAATCTGTCTGGAAGAACAGAAGTATAGAACACAGGCCATTGCTCATAGAAAAATATCCATAGGTGAGATCACTTGCATGGGACACACATTTGTTATGTATATGGGTTTTCTTCTTCTCTGATTCTGGCCACTCCAAGCATCTTGTTAGTGGTGATATTAACATGCACACCTATTACCCCAGGGTATGCCTGTACTTCTTGGGATTGTGGAGCTTGGGATGTGGGACTGTAAAAATGCAGTGTAGCCATTGGGTTTGGGCTGGAGCCTGAGCTCTGGAACCCTTCCACTTTGTGGTGTCCCAGAACGCAGGGTCCAGCCTAATGCCAAATATCCACCCTGCAATTTTACAGCACCACTGCCTGAGCCCTGTGAGCCCAAGTCAACCGATGCAGGCCAGCTGCAGGTGTTTTACTACAGTATAGCTATACCCCCATAGAAAGTAGTGCTACAAGGGGTGCTCTATGCACATTGCTGATAGTAAAAACCATTTCTGGGTCTACAAGGAATGTTTGTTATAGGGTCAGACTTAACTATATTGAACATTGGACTGGAAGGGACCTCCTGGGTCATCAAGCCTAGTCTCTTGCTATCACAGGCGACTATGTTTTATGACCTCTTTAATTAATTTATGAACTTCCATCTTATAACTGGTTAGATTTTCTTCCCCCACTTCTACTGTTAGGCTGGTCCAGAACCCCATTGAGCTGAGCTCAGAGCAGACTGGATGAGTAAAAGACAAAGATAGATTTAAGACCTCTCTCCACTACTCTTAGGGACAGAGGCTGCTAGCTAGGGCTCTTAGGGCTGGCTGTTTTAAGGGCTGGAGATTGCTTCCCTCTCCCCCTGCCTATACTCCTTGGCTGTGTCTACACTGGCAAGTTATTCCGGAAAATCAGCCGCTTTTCTGGAAAAACTTGCCAGCTGTTTACACTGGCCGCTTGAATTTCCGGAAAAGCACTGACGATCTAATGTAAAAAATCATCAGTGCTTTTCTGGAAAAACTATGCTGCTCCCATTCGGGCAAAAGTCTTTTTCCAGAAAACTGTTCCAGAAAAGGGCCAGTGTAGACAGCACAGTAATGTTTTCTGCAAAAAAGCCCCGATCGCGAAAATGACGATTGGGGCTTTTTTGCGGAAAAGCACGTCTAGATTGGCCACGGACGCTTTTCCGGAAAAAGTGATTTTCCGGAAAAGCGTCCTGCCAATCTAGATGCGCTTTTTCGAAAATGCTTTTAACGGAAAACTTTTCTGTTAAAAGCATTTCCGGAAAATCATGCCAGTGTAGACGTAGCCCTTGTGTCTGGGTAAAGAAATAAGGTTTAAGTAGGAGAAATAGTCCATTGGTTAGAGCCTCCAAGTTTGTGGCAGTAGATTAGTACACGATGGAAGAGATAGGATTCACCTAACCAAGAGAGGAAAGAACATCTTTGCGGGCAGGTTTGCAAATCTAGTGAGGAAGGCTTTAAACTAGGTGCGTTGGGGGATGGTGACCAAAGCCCTGTGGTAGGTGGAGAATTCGGATACTGGGAAGAAACACAAGGAGGAAGGAGCAACAAAGGAGGACCCCTGATTCAAATGAACAAGGTAGAGCAATCAACTGGTTATCTAAGATGTTTGTACACAAATGCAAGAAGCCTGGGAAACAAACAGGAGGAATTAGAAGCCCTGGCCCAGTCAGAGAACTATGATTTGATTGGAATAACGGAGACTTGGTGGGATGACTCACATGATTGGAGCACTGTCATGCAACGGTATAAACTGTTCAGGAAGAACAGGAGGGGGAGAAAAGGAGCAGGAGTTCACTGTATGTAAGAGAGCAGTATGATTGCTCGGAGCTCCAGTATATAGAGGGAGAAAAGCCTGTTGAGAGTCTGTGGGTTGAATTTAGAGGTGGAAGCAACAGTGGTGATGTTGTGGTTGGTGTCTGCTATAGACCACTGGACCAGGTGGATGAGGTAGATGAGGCTTTCCTCAGACAACTAAGAGAAGCTTCCAGATCACAGACCCTGGTTCTCATGGGAGACTTTAATAACCCTAACATCTGTTGAAAGACCAATACAACAGTACACAGACAATCCAGGAAGTTTCTGGAGAATGTTGGGGATAACTTCTTGGTACAAGTACTGAAGGAACCGAACAGGAGCCATACGCAGCTTGACCTGCTGCTCACAAACAGGGAGGAACTAATAGGGGAAGTAGAGGTGGGTGGCAACCTAGGAAGCAGTGATCACGAGATGGTAGATTTCAAGATCCTGACGAAAGGAAGAAAGGAGAGTAGCAAAATACACACTTTGGACTTCAGAAAAGCAGACTTTGACTCCCTCAAAGAGCTGATGGGCAGGATCCCCTCAGATGCTAACATGAAGGGGAAAGGAGTCCAGGAGAGCTGGCAGTATTTTAAAGAAACCTTATTAAAGGCACAGGAAGAAACCATCCCGATGTGCAGTAAGAAAAGCAAATACAATAAGTGACCAGATTGGCTTACCGGGGAAATCCTTAGTGAGCTTAAACAACAAAAGGGAAGCTTACAAGAAGTGGAAACTTGGACAGATGACTAGGGAGGAGTATAAATATATTGCTCAAGAATGCAGGGGAGTTATCAGGAAGATGAAAGCGCAATTAGAATGGCAGTTAGCAAGGGATGTGAAGGGTAGAAAGGTTTCTACAGGCATGTTAGCAATAAAGAGGGTGATCAGAAAGGTTGTGGGGCCCTTACAAGCTGAAGCACTCAATGCTTTGTTTGCCTCTGTCTTCACAGACAAGGTCAGTTCCCAGACTACTGCACTAGACAACGCACTATGAGAAAGAGGTGGGCAGCCCTTGGTGGAGAAAGAATAGGTTAGGAACTATTTAGAAAAGCTAGACATACACAAAGCCATGAGTCCGGACTTAATGCATCCGAGGATACTGGGGGAGTTGGCAAATGTCATTGCAGAGCTTTTGGCCATTAACTTGAAAACTCGTAGAGATCGGGAGAAATCCTGGATGATTGGAAAAAGGCAAATGTAGTGCCCATCTTTAAAAAAGGGAGGAAGGACAATCTAGGGAATTACAGACCAGTCAGCCTTAGCTCAGTCCCCAGAAAAATCATGGAGGGGATCGTTAAGGAATCCATTTTGAAGCACTTGGAAGAGAGGTAAGTGATCAGGAATAGTTAACATGGATTCACCTAGGGCAAGTCATGTGTGACCAATCTGAATAGCTTCTATGATGAGGTAATTGGCTCTGTGGATATGGGAAAGTCAGTGGATGTGATATACCTTAACTTTAGCAAAGCTTTTGATACGCTCTCCCACAAAATTCTTGCCAGCAAGTTAAGGGAGTATGGATTGGATAAATGGACTATAAGACGGATAGAAATCTGGCTAGAATGTCAGGCCCAACGGCTCGATGTCAGGTTGGTGGTAGTTTCTAGCGGAGTGCCCCAAGTACAGGTTTTAGGGCCGGTTGTGTTCAACATCGTTATTAATGACCTGGATGAGGGGATGGATAGCACACTCAGAAAGTTTGCAGATAACACTAAGCTAGAGGGAGAGGTAGACACGTGGGCGGGCAGGGATAGGGTCCAGAGTGACTTAGACAGATTAGAGGATTGGGCCAAAAGAAATCTGATGAGGTTCAACGAAGACAAGAGTCCTGCACTTGGGACGGAAGAATCCCAAGCACTGTTACAGGCTGAGGACCGAATGGCTAAATAGCAGTTTGGCAGAAAAGGACCTGGGGATTACTGTGGATGAGAAGCTGGAAATGAGTCAACAGTGTGCCCTTGTAGCCAAGAAGGCGAATGGAATATTAGGTTGCATTGGGAGGAACATTGTCAGCAGATCTAGAGAAGTGATTATTCCCCTTTATTTGGCTCTGGTGAGGCCCCATCTGGAGTAGTGCATCCAGTTCTGGTCCCCCAACTATAGAAAGGATGTGGATGCATGGGAGAGGGTCTAGCAGAGGGCAACCAAAATGATTAGGGGGCTGGAGCACATGACCTATAAGGAGAGGCTGAGAGATTTGGGCTTATGTAGTCTGCAGAAGAGTAGAGTGAAAGGGGATTTGATAGCAGCCTTCAACTTCCTGAAGGGAGGTTCCAAAACGGATAGAAAGAGGCTGTTCTCAGGATAGGGAGAGGCTGGTCTCAGCAATGGTCTCGTTACAGTGGGGGAGGTCTAGGTT
Organism: Pelodiscus sinensis; assembly: GCF_052426305.1. Taxonomy (NCBI): domain Eukaryota; kingdom Metazoa; phylum Chordata; order Testudines; family Trionychidae; genus Pelodiscus; species Pelodiscus sinensis. Next base: position 57,042,730 of record NC_143056.1, on the reverse strand, counting down.
GGATATTAGGAAAAACTATTTCACTAGGAGTGTGGTGAAGTATTGGAATGGGTTACCTAGGGAGGTGGTGGAATCTCCATCCCTACAGGTTTTAAAGTCTCAGCTTGGGTACGTCTAGACTACAGGCTTTTGTCGACAGAGGCTTTGTCAACAGATACTGTCGACAAAGCCTCTGTCGACAAAGAGCGTCTAGACTACATCCAGTTCTGTTGATAAAGCAAGCTGCTTTGTCGACATGAGAGTATAGACGCAAAGGACAGTGTAGATGCAATAACACCTTCTGTCGACAGAACTCAAGGCATTATTCCTCGCAGAATGAGGTTTACCATCATCGACAAAACTGCCAAGTTCTGTTGACATTGTCGACAGAACTCAGAGGTAGTGTAGACGCAGGTATAGTTTTGTCAACAAAAGTCCACTTTTGTCGACAAAACCCTGTAGTCTAGACACAACCCTTGACAAAGCCCTGTCTGGGTTGATTTAGTTGGGATTGGTCCTGCTTTGGGCAGGAGCTGGACTTGATGACCTCCTGAGGTCTCTTCCAGCCCTAAGATTCTATGAATGTGGGTGGGCCAAAATCTCTCCGGATGTCTCTAGGATCATCATGCCTAACTCTGTTCTATCAAGGAATTGAGCTATTAGAATCTGAGGACAAAGGCAAATTTAACGAAGAAAACTTGTTTCCTGATACATATTCCAGCTAGAAGGGTAAGCAAGTTCTCAAGTAGCTTTCTCAACTCAATATTGTTATACAAACCAAGTTGTCAATTATATGTCATCAATAAAGAAGGCTGACAGTAACAGAGTTTGCCCATATGGAGAAGCAATAGATGTGTGTATGTATGCCAGTTCCTTCCTGCCAACATATTTAATCATTTGTATGTAACACAATGCTAAACACTAACAATGTAACTGTGTAAAGTGCATATGGAAATAAACTGATTAAACACATTTTTATTTTATCAAACACTTGGGAGTTACCATGCTAGGAAAGAACATGAAATGGATCTGAATGCTTACAGAAAAACAAGTGCTGAGATAATTCAGTATCTTCATTTGTTAGGAACTATTTTTATGTCACTCATGCTTCCTGGTAATAATACTATGCTTTTCCACTGTGCTGTTTATCTGGCGATCTCAAAGTGCATTTACAACCATTCAGCAACTAGGTAAGAATTATTATATCATGTTTACAGAAGAGAGAACTGCACTATAGACAAGTATAGGCATCAACCTTTGAACATGTTACATTTAAATTGGGTCCGGCCTACATTAGAAACATTTATACTAGGAAAATTACATGACTGGTGAAACAGTCTAATGAAGATGCACTCTTCCAGGGGGCTTATTGTGAGGGGCCCCCTTTTTTTCCTCCATTCAAGATCATCTCATCTGAAGAAGTGGGTTTTGCCCATGAACGCTCATGATACTCTATATATGTTAGTCTGTAAGGCTACGTGTACACAGAAGTATTATTTTGGTATAAGCTAGTTTGGAATAAAACCTTCAAAATAGTTTATTTCAAAATAGTGTGTCTACACTGCAAAAGCCAATTGAAAGAGCGCTGAGCTATTTCAAAATAGTACAGCCACACTGATGGAACCTTAATTGCATTTAAACCCCTCCCTCCCCCCAGAAGCACTTTGGGCAGGGCATCAGGACAGCACTCACTTCCTCGAGCTGCCTCCTGAGGCTATTTGAGGCTAATGCTTAAAGGGACCCCCCCCCCAGGAGAGTTGTGTCTCAGGCTCCTCTCCTTTCCCTATTTCCTTGGGTGACAGCAAACCCATTCCACCGCATGCTTTGGTGGGCCCTTGTGGACACCACAGCACTTATGCTATGGAGCTGGATCTACTGCCAAGAAGTCTCTAGCTCCTGGACTTCATGCTGCACCTCCTGCTGCAGGCTGCCCTCATAGAACTGCAAAACCAGGACCCGCAACTCCCTGTGGGGCTCCTCTTCACCTCTCTCCACATGCTGCTCATGCTAGCTCCTCCCACCATCCCTGTGCATTGCTGATTCTGGCACTGGGACCCCAGTGGCTGATTCTGACTGGTGGGACCGCATCATCATGGAGTGGTGGGATGACCAGCAATGGCTCCAGAATTTCGATATGTGGAAGGGCACCTTCCTGGAACTGTGTGAGTGGCTCACTCCTGCCCTCTGGTGATGGGATACCCACATGAGATCTGCCACCCCCTTTCCTGAAGCATGTGACTATCATTATTTGGAAGCTCGCCATGCCAGATAGCTACTGCTTCATTGGGAACCAATTTGGCATAGGGAGATTGACTGTTGTGGTCACGGTCAAGCACATATAACTCTCTTACTATGTTATTGGGAGGGTGGTGAACTGTGAATCCCCATCTGTACCCCTGACGACTTGGCATCTGACTACATCAACCAGAAAGGGTACTTTTTTATGGTCCTACAGACTGTCATGGACCACCGCAGCCACTTCATGGACATGGGAAGGCACATGATGCCTGCATCTTTAGGAACTTTAGCCTCTACTAGAAGGTGCATGCCCGCACTTTTTTTCCCCCTGACTGCACAATCAGGGTTGGAGATGTGGACATGCCGACATGCATCATGGGGAAGGCTGCCTACCCTCTACTCCCCTGGCTAATGAAGCCCTACACTGAATTCCTGGACCCCACAAAGGAATAGATTAAAGCCAGGCTCAGAAGATGCCACACCATGGTGGTACCTTCAGGTGTCTCAAAAGAAGGTTCTGCTGTCTCCTCACCCAGCTGGACCTCATCAAGCAGAATGACCCCCAAGTGGTGACAGTGTGTCTTCCACATTATTTGTGAGAATAAGGGAGTCATATTCCTGCCAGGGTGGGAGGGCAGGGGCTGAGCCGCTTTTGAACAGCTGCACACTGCTGTTCTGGTGAGCCCATCAGGAGTCTATCTACATCTGGGAGTCCCTGTGGGAGAGTTACAGACAAGGACACCTATGAGACTCTCCCATGAGGCTCCCCACAAAGGGCCTTTGCAGTGACCCAGTGTGCCTTTCTTCCCCCATCCCTCCCTTTCCCTGCTCTTCATATCCCTTTCTTCCCCCCCTCCCCTTCCCTGCAGTTACAATAAAGCAGACTTTTGGGTTTGGAACAAAGAACTATGTTTTTTTATTTGGAGTAATAAAAATTGGGGAGGGACTGGGGAAAGAACCTGAGAGTGGGGAGGAGGGAGGTGGAAGGGGGAGGAGAGGCTCAGGGATGAGGCTGGGAGTAGCACCTGCCTCGGGTGGTCCCACCACCTCTTGTGCATTTCCCTTGACAGCTACAGAGGGAGGCAGGGGGCTAAAGGGAGAAGCTGGAGGAGCAGGAGAAGCAGGGAGGCAGCTGCTCAACTACTCAAGTGACCATGTAGTTGATAGTGGCTGTGTATGCCATGCACATGCTGCAGGTCTCTTGTGCCCGCTCCCACAAGGTAGTGAGGCACAGCTCCCAGTCTGATTCCACTGACAGTCCTGCTGCTCCAGAGACTGCTGGAGACCACACAGGCAGGCAATAAGTTTTCACTCCAGATCATCACAGGCTCATCTGTGGTGGCAGCTCCCACAGGGCTGGGAGGCTGGCATGGGAGTTGCTGTGGGTGCCTCACTCACAGCTGGTCTAGCAGTGAAGAACAAACAAATTTGAAGTCATCCCATGAGACAGGGTGCTTGAAGCCTAACCCTCTTCTCTGAGGCAACACTGAAGGATCTCAGGTCAGATCAAAGCAATGTGCTTGGACCAAGGCCATCTGTGGACTATACAGTGGTCCTCTTCTTGCAGGGGCACAGATATCCTGGGATGAGCAGGAATGGGAAGTTGCTGGCCAGGAGCCTGTGGGCAGGAGGGGGGGGGGGGGGAATGGACAGGGTGACTTGGCTTCCCTGCATGCCAGGCACATGCTTGGTCTGGCAGTAAAGGTGTCCCACAGGGAGAGGATGTATATCCCTGCCTGCTGGAGGAGAGGGGGTAAAAGAGGTGGGGGAAGTGTGTGTGAGCAGCAGATGTTGCTTGCCCGGGAGGATGCTACTCTGGTCCTCTCCACTTCCCTCCTAGGGAGGGGCTCAGTGTCCTCTGCCTTGCTGAGCTTGCCCAAGAGTGCATGCTGCCCCAAGAGAGCATACCATGTGTGGCACTGCTGTGTATGTCCATGACCCCAGCCTCCTTTGTAGTGGCTTGTGGTGAAGTGTCCCACCAAGGAGTCAGCAGTAAGACAGGCCTCTCCCCAATCCCTGTGAGCAGGAGCACAAAGGTCCATTGTGGCAGCCTCCTAAGGCTGTGTGCTATGGACTGGTGCTCCATGTGAACCCATGTGCACAGGCTTCTGTGTGATCCCTAGGCTGAGGAACATGTAGCCCCTCGCTGCCTCTCCCTCCCCCAATGTGTGTCTAGGGAAAGTAATGGAACTTAGTTGATGGGCCTTCCCCAGCTTCATCCAAACCCTGGGCTACATCCTGGGAGGAGCGTACTGGCTCCAGGAACAGGCTGAGCTCCTGGCTAGGAAGCATTGTGATGTCAGCAGCCTAGTCCTGCTCCTTCTCCTCAGCCTCAGGTCTGCCCTCCGGGAGGATGACAATGGACATCTCGGGTATGTTTACACTACCCTCTAGTTCGAACTAGGAGGGTAATGTATGCATACCGCACTTGCAAATGAAGCCCGGGATTTGAATTTCCCGGGCTTCATTTGCATAAGCCGGGCACCGCCATTTTAAAATCCCAGCTCGTTTGAACCCCGTGCCACGCAGCACGGACTAGGTAGTTCGGACTAGGCTTCCTAGTCCGAACTACCGTTACTCCTCATTCCACGAGGAGTAACGGTAGTTCGGACTAGGAAGCCTAGTCCGAACTACCTAGTCCGTGCTGCGTGTTGCCGCGCGGCACAGGGTTCGAACGAGCCAGGATTTAAAAATGGCAGCGCCCGGCTTATGCAAATGAAGCCCGGGAAATTCAAATCCCGGGCTTCATTTGCAAGTGCGGTATGCCTACATTACCCCACTAGTTCGAACTAGGAGGGTAGTGTAGACATACCCTTCTAGCCCAGAGTCCACAACAAGGGGGGAAGGATATGGTAGAGTTGGTTGAAATAGGGGTAGGTCTGAAGTGACACCCCTGAGTGATAGCTACACTCCCTGGCCTTGGCATAGGCCTGCCTGAGTTCCTTTACTTTCAATCACACCTGCTCCTGGGTGCACATGTCCCCTCTGGCCCAGTTAGTCAGCCATCTGGCTATAGATGTTGGCATTCCTGCACCTGGTGCAGAGATTCTGGAGATTTTCCTTGTCTCGCCAGATCTCAGTGAGATTCATGATCTCTGCTCCAGTCCAGGATGGAGCCTGCCTCCTCTTTCCCCAGGCAGGGGCTTGGGAGCTGGCTGTAGCTGTGTTGATAGCTGGGGGGGGGGGAGGGGGGAAGAGAGGGGAGGCTCAGGTGGTGTACTGTGGTCTGCCATGGCAGCAGGGAAGTCAAAGTTGGGCCCTGCTGTGTGGCACAGAGCTAGCAAAGCTTGTGTCATACCACAAACTACTTCCTCTAAGGTTGCAGCTTTAAGAATTGTAGGAGAAAGGGAACTATAGAGTTCTGATGAGTGTGGACAGAGTGGCCATCAGAGCACCTATGGGAAGCCCTGGAGGCCACTTATTTTGAAATAACCGCAGCTAACCCGTCTACCCATGCTCTGTTTCAAAATAGGCGTTATTCCTCATAAAATGAGGGTTACAGAGTCCAGAATAAGATACCTGTTATTTCAAAAATAATTTTTGAAACAACAGGCTGGCCATATGGACCCTATCTCACAGAACTGGAAGGGACCTTAAGAAGTCATTGAGTCCAGTCCCCTGCCCTCATGGCAGGACCAAGTACCATCCCTGACCGATTTACCCCAGATCTCTGAATGACCCCATCTAGTTATTTTTAAATAAAGATGCTGTGTAGACATGCCCTAAGGTGCCACAGGACTGCTCATTTTTAAAGTTACAGACTAACCCAGCTACTCTCTTATTCCAGTGGGTTACAGGACTTACACCAGTGCGATTAACTCACTGCACATCTTTATTTAGCTAGTACTGACACTATATGACGAAGAAAACTTAAGGCAGTCTCTGACCTGACTTTCCTCAGCTTAGCTGAAATCATTCAAAGCCCACAGGTAAGTGCTGAATGTGCGGGACTGGGAGATGGGTTGGAAATGGGGGGGACTACGGCCTATAATGGCAAGGAGAAAGGAGGGTCAGGGCACAACAGGGAGGCAAGATCAAATCAGTATCTTAGATGCCTATATACAAATGCGAGAAGTATGGGTAATAAGCAGGAAGAACTGGAATTGCTAACAAATAAATACAACTATGATATCATTGGTATTACAGAAACCTGGTGGGATGGGACGCACGATTGGAAGGTTGGTATGGAAGGGTACGGCTTGCTCAGGAAGGACAGACAGGGAAAAAAGGGAGGAGGGGTTGCCTTGTATATTAAAAATGTACACACTTGGACTGAAGTGGAGATGAACGTAGGAGATAGCTGTGTAGAGAGTCTCTGGGTTAAGCTAAAAGGGGTAAAAAAGGGGGGTGATGTCATGCTAGGAGTCTACTACAGGCCACCTAGCCAGGTGGAAGAGGCCTTTTTTAAACAATTAACAAAACTATCCAAAGCCCAAGATTTGGTGGTAATGGGGGACTTCAACTATCCAGACATATGTTGGAAAACTAACACAGAGGGGCACAGGCTATCCAATAAGTTTCTGGACTGCATTGGAGACAACTTTCTGTTTCAGAAGGTTGAAAAAGCTACCAGAGGAGAAGCTGTTCTGGATTTGATTTTAACAAATAGGGAGGAACTAGCTGAGAACTTGAAAGTGGAAGACAATATGGGGGACAGTAATCATGAAATAATAGAGTTCATGATCTTAAGGAAAGGTAGAAGGGAGACCAGCACAATTGAGGTAATGGATTTCAGGAAGGCAGATTTTGATAAGCTCAGAGAACTTGTAGGTAAGGTCCCATGGAAAGCAAGACTGAAGGGAAAAACAACTGAGGAGAGTTGGAAGTACTTCAAAGGGACGTTGTTAAGGGCCCAAAAGCAAACAATTCCGCTGTGTAGGAAAGATAGAAAATATGGCAAAAGACCAGCTTGGCTTAACAAGGAGATCTTGCATGATCTCAAAATAAAAAAGGAGTCCTATAAAAAACGGAAACTAGGACAAATAACAAAGGATGAATCTAGGCAAGCAACACGGGAATATAGGGGCAAGATTAGAAAGGCAAAGGCACAAAATGAGATCAAACTAGCTACAGGCATAAAGGGAAACAAGAAGACCTTTTATAAATACATTAGAAGCAAGAGGAAGACCAAGGACAGGGTAGGCCCACTGCTCAGTGAGGAGGGAGAAGCAGTAACAGGAAACTTGGAAATGGCGGAGATGCTCAATGACTTCTTTGTTTCGGTTTTCACCGAGAAGTCTGGAGGTGTGCCTAACGTAGTGAATACAAGCAGAGAGAGGGTAAGTTTAGAAGATAGGATACACAAAGAACAAGTTAAAAATCACTTAGGGAAGTTAGATGTCAGCAAGTCACCAGGTCCTGATGAAATGCATCCCAGGATACTCAAGGAGCTCATAGAGGAGGTATCTGAGCCTTTAGCTATGATCTTTGAAAAATCATGGAAGACAGGGGAGATTCCAGAAGACTGGAAAAGGGCAAATATTGTGCCCATCTATAAAAAGAGGAATAAGAACAACCCAGGAAACTACAGACCTACAGGGTTTAACGTCTGTCCCAGGGAAGATAATGGAGCAGGTAATTAAGGAAATCATATGCAAACACTTGGAAGGTAATAAAGTGATAGGGAATAGCCAGCATGGGTTTGTGAAGAACAAGTCATGTCAAACTAATCTGATAGCTTTCTTTGATAGGATAACGAGCCTTGTGGATAAGGGAGAAGCGGTGGATGTTATATACCTAGACTTTAGTAAGGCATTTGATACGGTCTTGCATGATATTCTTATTGATAAACTAGGCAAATATAACTTAGATAGGGCCACAATAAGGTGGGTGCATAATTGGCTGGATAACCGTAGTCAGAGAGTTGTTGTTAACGGTGCTAAATCCTGCTGGAAAGGGATAACAAGTGGAGTTCCACAAGGGTCTGTTTTGGGACCCGTACTGTTCAATATCTTCATCAATGATGTAAATATTGGGATAGAGAGTATGCTTATTAAGTTTGCAGATGATACCAAACTGGGTGGGGTTGCAACTTCTTTGGAGGATAGGGACATAATTCAAAATGACCTTAGCAAGTTAGAGAAATGGTCAGAGGTAAACAGGATGAAGTTTAATAAAGAGAAATGCAAAGTGTTCCACTTAGGAAGGAACGATCAGTTCCATACATACAAGATGGGAAGCGACTGTCTCGGAAGGAGCAGGGTGGAAAGGGATCTAGAGGTCATAGTGGATCACAAGTTGAATATGAGTCAACAGTGTGATGCCGTTGCAAAAAAAGCAAATATGATTCTAGGTTGTATCAACAGGTGTGTTGTAAGCAAAACTCGTGAAGTCATTCTGCTGCTCTACTCTGCACTAGTTAGGCCTCAGCTGGAGTACTGTGTCCAGTTCTGGGCGCCACATTTCAAGAAAGATGTGGAGAAATTGGAAAGGGTACAGAGAAGAGCGACAAGAATGATTAAAGGTTTAGAGAACATGACCTATGAAGCCAGGCTTCATGAACTGGGCTTGTTTAGTTTGGAAAAAAGAAGATTAAGGGGGGACATGATAGCGGTTTTCAAATATCTAAAAGGGTGTCACAAGGAGGAAGGAGAAAATTTGTTCTTCTTGGTTTCTGAGGACAGGACAAGGAGTAATGGGCTTAAAGTGCAGCAGGGGAGGTTTAGATTGGACATTAGGAAAAAATTCCTGTCAGGGTGGTCAAATATTGGAATAACTTGCCAAGGGAGGTGGTGGAATCTCTCTCTCTGGAGATATTTAAGAACAGATTAGATAGACATCTGTCAGGGATGGTGTAGACGGAGCTTGGTCCTGCCTTGAGGGCGGGGGGCTGGACTCGATGACCTCTCGAGGTCCCTTCCAGTCCTATGATTCTATGACTCAACTGATTCTCCCAATTTCACCCTGCCCTATAGCTGCCATATTCTATTCCATAGATTCTAGTACCAGTTCCAGAAGTAGTACATTTTAGAATTCACGATACCATGATTGCACTGCAGTACAACTGCTTAAGGAACTTTCCAACTGGTATATATCTCTGTGGAAGCCCTGTCCACTCCAAATGGCATTTAGTTACCAGTAAAACTGCTTGGAACACTTTTGTGCATGGATGCAAAATGTTTTATATACAAGAAAATATTACATAGGATAAAAAATTTCATATGTCTCCTGTCACTGGGGATAGGGACCAGAATTTCATATTTTTGTACAGTATCCGATTTTGATTCAGACTGGGAATTCTGGCCACTGATGTAAAATATATGTTAAATAATAAAATAAGTATAGTGTAAGTCTGCTCCTGTGCCCATATGTGAGCTGCCACAAGCTAATTATTTGCCTGCAAAGTGCAACTCATGCTATTGAATCTATTTGAGCAATCTATCAGATGTCTGAATTCGCACATTTGTAACTTTTAATTCAAGACCAGGTTCATTAGCCCTTAAAGAATAGTAAGGGGGCGTGGTTTTGATTTGTTTAAGGCAACCTATTCACTTAATAATTTACTGTTATTGGCGTTTGTTTTTTGCACTTCTTGTTTAATTACATTGTTATAAAACATTTGATTTATGCTAATGGTGGAGAATTGTGCATGCAAATCATTATTGCTGTCTGAATTTCTCTTACACTAGATACTTATCTCAATTAACCTTAGTTTCATTAGAAACGTTTGCAGAGGTAGAGATCATGTAAGACAACTTATTAAAGGTTAATAATAAATGCATGCGTTTATAAATATTTGGAGGAAGACGCTGATAATTCTTTTACTACTATTAAATATCTGAACTGTAAATAAGATGTAAAAAGCTGATATATTGGATCAATTCATTCTCTAGTAAGAAACTGGTATTTCACAGATAGAAATTGTGGGTTCTTTCTCCAGAAACTTATAGGAACATCTTTATGAATAAACAGTAATTTTTGGGAAGAACAAAGTCATTCGCCAAAGCCTGATTATAATAGAAATAATCATAGCCAAGGGTATTTCTCTGAGAAGTACTAACTGGGGTTAATGGTCATTGGCTTCACCTTAGACCCTTAATTAATCCTTGAACCTCAATTGTTACTACTTAATTGACTTAGTTTCATTTCATTTTAACATTTCAAAGTGATCTCCCTAGAATCACACTGACAGAGTAACATGGTTTCTGTAGATGTGCACTCACATGGTTTCAATATTGTTACATTGTCTCCATACACTTGCATTGACATTTAATTTTGTTTTGACATCACAATGCCACATCCATAGATATGTGCAGATGACATGAGATTGTTCAGATTAGGTTAAAGGCAGTCCAAGAGAATGGGAAACTACTATTTTACAGAATGCAAACAAACTGCAGCACCTGAACTTACTTAAATGCTATTAAAAGATAGAATGATTAGTCAATTTGAAAAGCATTTCACTGTACTTTTAAACATAAAACCATCACAAAACTAGCTGAAAAACAAAAAAGCACATTACTTTCCTAACCCTGTCTCTTCATTTAGATAAACTGCAACTATTGACATGCTATTAAGAGGCAAGTGTCCTGTGAACTAGAACAGCTAGTTTAATAAAGAAATGAAAACTGATATTACATTTCATGTTTATTATAGACTGCAAATAAATTATGTATATCTCAGGTATTCCCAATAATTAGTATCAAAACAATTAATTGAGTATTGCATGATGCAATTGAAAGTCAAGATAAAATTTCTTTGTATAAACTAAAATAGTTAAGCCAACAAAGTGAGGTTTTTCTATAATGTGGAAAAGTTTAGAGAGGCCTTTTGAAGTGCTTTGATCAAGCTCAGAAATTATTTTAGTGGATTACTATTGTACTAAAACCATCATTTATAGTAGCTGACCTAAGCTGCTCTTTGTATAACAGCCATACATGAAACAATAGCAGGAAAGTAAAAAACACAAGGGGAACTAAAGCTGCTCTGTTTATTATTTAGCTCATAATTACATCTTCCTTATTTAATCTTTTGAATCCTGGCATGTTCTTAAAAATATAGGTTTAAATAATATTTACTACACACAGGAGGGTTAGTTTTGAGTAACACTTTTAGCCTATCCAAACTTTGTGTAACTTGTGACCTTTCCCTAACCTAAGCAAGGTCTATTTTATACAGATCATACTGGGTAGACAGTTCCTGTGTAAATGGAGAAGTTGCTGCCAATCTCCCATTGTTAGCCATGTAATTCATTTTTCAGCAAGGCACATTATAGTTTCTATCACCTAGCTGTAAGGAAGTTTCTTTAGTTTTCTTCTCTTGTCAACTTAATAAAACAGGGGTTCCTCATACAGAGATCTGGGTTACTCCCTCCCCCCAACATTAAAACAGAACAAGGAGAGAGATTCTGCATTATATGGTAGTTGGTCCTGAATGCACACAGAATATGAAATAAAGATAGCACTTTTCAGCCATTGAACTTTCACCAAAAGCCATCTGTAGAGACAAAAGTAATGAGTTGAAAGGGATATTCAAATGGGAAAATGACTAATGAGAGGCTTTTGGCCTACAAATAAAAACTGGCTAAACTATACAGAAAACAAGAAGGAAGACTGAAAAAAGACATTGAAAGAATTACAAAGTGCCTTGTTAAATAAGAGGAGATGGCAAATCAATTACAAGAAGTGCACAGAGAGGGCAACGTAAGTTAAGAAGTTAAGAGTTAAGAAATAGAAAGAAGAAACAGCTTTGAGTAAGTACAAGAAACAAAGTATTAATATATTGCATATACTTGATGTGAAATAGTGACAAGGTCATCAACAGTTTTAAAATACAGATTGAACCTCTCTAATCCAGCACCCTCAGGACCTGACTTGTGCTGAATCAGAGAATTTGCTGAGTCACGGGAGGTCAATATTGTCTAGCAGCATTATCTGCACTTCCACTGCTTACTGCTTTTGGAAGACATGTAGGGGTAAATTAAAGCTAAATAACAGCACAGAACACTGAGAGCCAGGACTGGTGGCTGTAAACACACTACGGGACTGAGGGAAACTTGGCTACACCTATGATAAGTGGATATCTGGCTAACTAAAATCATGCCAAACTGCAGATGTTGCTGAATCAGAGAGTGACTGACTAGAGAGGTACAACCTGCATATGCATCTGTTTACCTTTCCATTTAGACCAGATTTTGCTCTTTACACCAAGCTTTGGTTTTGAGTTGGCTTTGGAAGAACATTTGGATAAACTATTATTTATTCCTCAAATACAGAAAAATGAGTTCATTCTGTTTCACTCAGACTGTATCATTTTCAGCTTATGTGCTGTTCCTGCTGTACCAAAAAGTTTTTCTTCCATATTTAACTCCTTGCACTCAATCGTATACATTTCTAAGTCTTGGAACAGGCAGTATTATGGTGTTTGTGGGAGCAGATGCTTGGCAAGTTATATATGCCAGTGAGACCATCATTCAGTTTTATGTACACTTCTGTTTTCTGGCTTGGCATAATTCATTAGCACACCACAGAATACTCCATAAAACTGGATTTGGCTGCAATGTTAAGGTTCTAATAACAATAGCATTGTAAAAAAAATGCAGTCCCTCCTTTTTAATCCTGAGTTGATATTTATATCTGATAAACTAGAAAAAAACCACAAAGAACATTCACAACATTCAAGAATAACAATAGTTTTAGTTTTTTAATGTTTTGTTCTTAGCATTTAAAATAGTGTCAGACAGTCTAATAATTTGTGATAGCAAGGCTTGCTAGACCATATGTAATTGGACTTAGTACTGAACATATATTTTTACTGTTTGTTTCATCCCCATTGTAATACACAATTTAAAATAATCCATATATTAAAAAACGGTCAATGCTTTAATAAAGATACATATATTGTCTGTCAACCAAATATACTGAGGGTAGGGGAATAAATACACAAATACTATACAATAATCTTATTTTTATTTGTGTATCCTCAAATTAATTTAATATAAAAACAGATTTAGTAGGGCAAAACAGAATTTTCAACATCTGTGCAGATAAATCTAATTTATTCAAAAAGAAAAAGAAGCTTAGGGTATTTTTAATGATGGTTTTAAATGATTTCATATGACACACTGCACAAACATTAACTAAAACAAACTCAGTTTTGCCTTAAAACCTACTTCATGTAGGCAGTCATTGCTTTGAGTTTCTAATGAAACGTTGGTCAACTATTACTTTTGTTTTTCCTCTAGTCTACACATGCCACTATTCTAAACCAGAGGGGTAAGTCCCAGGGTAGTTGCATCCTAAATGGTGCTCGTTTAACCTTTATAAGGAACACTCTGCAAATCGTCTCTGCTTATCTTTAAATGCAGACTCAAAGCCTGTCAATTAAAAACAAAATAAGTGTAATAGTTGAAACAAACGAGTTACAGACGTTAAAAATGACTGACTGAAAATGGACATTTCTAAAGTAACATTCAGTAAGATAATCTTTGCCATATAGGTAATGTCTGGTATTGTGGAAACTGTATTGTACTCTTGCTTCTGTAGTGAAGGATTTATCAATATTATTAAAAGCTATTTTTTCTGGAGAGAGGATGGAAGGGGTGAGGGGACTAAGTTGGCCAGCCACACAAATAAAATCCAGGCTAAATCTTGGCACAAAGTTCAATATAAAAGCAAGATTTGAAAGACTGTTTAAAAAAAAAAGTTGGACCTCTCTGGTCTGGCATCATTGGGATCTGACAAGTCCCAAACAAGATAATTTGCCCGACCAGGGGAGGTCTCCTGCCATTGGCCCACAAACCCCGAGCAGGCAACCCTGCCTTGCCCCCCCCCCCAAATTGGCAGGGCTGCTTGCCCAGCTACTGCTGCCTCTCTGGGTGGCACAGATCTGGCTCTTGCTGCGGGGCTCTGTTCCAGCGCAGCTGGGAACCAGTGCAACCCTGGCCCTGGCCCCACGGTGCCGGGAAAAGCAACGGGGCTCCGGTCCCGGAGTTCCACTCAGCCAGGGGAAGCCATGGGGCTCTGTCCCTGTCTCTGGGCAGCCCCTGCCTGGCCCCACATAGCTGGGGAAAGCTATGGGGCTCTGACCCCAGCCCTGCACTACCCTCAACTGGGCTGCCAACTCTCATTTCCCGCCTGCCCTTACGGTCCAAGCCTCTCTGCTCCAGGAGCATCAGAGGTCTTTCCAGACCACAGGTGTTGCTGGTCCAGAGAGTCCTAGATTTTGGAGGTACAACCTGTTTTAAAGTTAAAAACCTGATTTCATATACTTGCTTTGCATCTATTACTTTGGATTGAAAGTTTGTGTACAATTTAAAAACACTACAGACTCCAAACAGCTTCTCTGTTGAGTTTCCTAGAGCTTCTGCTACTCAAGAGAAGCTGAGTATGCAACTCAATTTCCTATTCTGAGAGGAATTTCCCTTTGGAAGAGGCCATGTATTGGTGGTATTATGACACTTCTTATGAAATTCACTTCCAAGATGGAATCTATAGCTTTGCTTGGCCCTTATGATTGGTTGCAGAAGAGATGTTGAGCATTTGTGGTGCTTCTATCAGCTACATCAAAAATTCTGTTTATCCCTGGCTGACTACTAACAAGGAAAGGTTCTTAAAAAGATTACCAGGGCAAAAAGATATGTCTTGTCCGACAAGCTGTCAGATATGAAACAAAAGTTAGGATACTCGATACTGCCCCTCTTTCCTGAGATGACGACTGTGGAAAGAGATGAGAAAGGAGTCCTCACAATTTTTATAATAATGCGATCCCACCATCATCTCTATTCACCTCCAGTATTGGCAATGGCATGAGGAAGGAGAAAATGGGAAACAATAACACTCAGGACATGGTATGCTTATTTAGATTAAATCTCCATCAAACTGAACAGATCCAGTAGGAAGCAGTTCCTGCCTTTTGGTTCTCATCCTTGCATACCAAGCTGATAGTCTCTGAATAAATCAACCAAGTCCAAAGTTTCAAACATGGTTCTTTTGGATTTGACATGCCAGAAAACTGCATATCATGCTGTAGGCCTACAGAGATCTACATATATTATTTGCTTAAAATCAACTAAGGAAAAGTTCCATCAATGCAGTTTTCTAGGATGTACCAACACTGCTGAAAGCTGAAAAAGGATTATGTTTTGTATGAAACATTATTAATAATTTAAATACACATTAATATGCACTATATTATTTTCCATATATATGCAGAAAATAAAAGCTGACTTTTTAGGAAAATATCTTAAAAATTACTTGAATGTCAATCTTTTGCTTTTAAAAACAAATATAAAATGAAGAAATTCATACACTAGTCATTATATTAGAAAAATATTATCTGTATGACAATGTAACAATTAATGAAATTAAGAATGCATAAAAGATTATATGATCCTCTTCTACTATATGAGCTGCACTAACTAGGTACACTGTGGGTGTTAAGTATGAAGTTTCAGATTTAACCAAATTTCCTGGCTTGTGCATGCATGTTTGAGCCAGATCTTTAATATTTACAAAGTTATGTATGAAATAACAGAAAGCACCTTCTTTAAGATGACTCCATAGCACAGGGAGGAGAAATGAAAGTCATACCACCTTTCAGCTTTCACATTTTTTCTTTTGTTCAATATGTAGTAAGGAGAAGCCATCCGGAAGGAAGAAAGATTATGACTATCTATAAACAAACTGTTTGACAGAGACATAAATGCTGATAATGAGTGGGCTGTGTCTGTAGTTTTTGGCCTTTCACAATAGCAGAGGTCTGAAGCAAAACAGAAACTCTTGATATGTTTGTCTAAAGAGGTAGTAGTGTGATCACAGGCAGCAGGAGTTCAGCTGAAGTTCAGGGCAGATGTTGCCAGTACTTTACACTGCAGGAAAGTAAAATTGCTTCCGGATTCACCTTTTTCTTCCAATTTCTTTTCTAACGTCAGCGTTGAGCCATGTTGTGTCGCAGTGTTACAATATCAGTAGGAAAGCAGTCTTTTAGCAGAATACCACGTTCACGATGGCAATCCAACTCCTCAATAAATCCATACCAATAGATGACTAATCCAGGACCAAATCTATAAATCAATGAGGAGAATATAACATAAAATCACAAGCACAGAACAAAATTTTTTTTAATAGTCCCACGCCATTCAGCAATTCACATACACTGTTAATTTTATTCTAAAATTAGATAGTTTTCAAGATTTTCATTTAATCAGGGTAAAATTATTTAACATTTAAGTAATATCTGAATCCAGGAGTAAGAATGTTATTTAGAGTATTAAAGCAAACTGAAATATTTGTTTATTCTACACAAAGGCATTTATTCATTACTACCGTGAAAATATAACCCAAACAGACCCCTAAATCTCTTCGTAATAATATTTAATAATTGTGTTACGTACAGAAGTCTCTCTTTCCATGCTCTCGATTTATTTCAGATTTGGACATTTAAGCATTAAAAATACATGGGTTTACATAAAACCTTAGGTGATGTGAATTTCAGTAAAGATCAACAACAATTCTTTAAAATATAATCTCTATGATGAGTAAGTAACTGTTAAGGCAAAGCACAGTTCACAGAAAGTTTCTATAGCAATGTCTCCAAAATGTGCCTCAGGAATTCCTCAGATATTACTAACATTGACTGATCCCCACTAGGCACTCTCAGGAAGCAGCCCCATGGACTATTTTACCCATCAGGAAGTTCAGACCTTGAGGCTGGGTTCATAAAGAAGTAATCACTATCAATCACTGTGTACAGCGATATGTTTTGCACATCAGTTTCACGTTTTTCCTACTGAGAGTACTTAATTAAAGGGCAGCACTACTTTTGGTGTAGTGTTGCAGGAATTTTACAGTGAAATCATAAATTATGAATGTTGGGTTAGTAAAAGGATGTCTAAAAACAGAACCACTTTCTGTAGTCTAACATTACAGCAGTCTGTACAATGTTAGGCCAAAAAGCTTTTTCTTTCTGTGATTTATTATATGCTATAGTGAACTTGCCAAAAACAACAGTGCAGGATGAGCTATTAGATACTGTATGTACAAGAAAAAGTTCAATAGAATGCCATTTAATGGCTTATACACAGAGCTGTGCTCAGTACTCATACCAGTATGGTAGCCAATTTCTGTTAATGTTTAATTATAATAAAAGTGCATCCAGGGATGCACAATAACTGGAAAGTCCACTTAGCAGACAATAGAATCTCTCAAAACTGTAGGTAGTACCAGACTAGCTTTAGTAGGTTGTTTTTTTTTCCAACACTGAAGAAAATTCAATCTGATGTGTAACAGAATAGACATAAAAGGAAGAAAGTCTGTGCATTCCCACTGCAGTTTCAACTGAGTATCGTAAGCTACCTTCCAAAAGTGTTGTGTAGTGTTGTTGCACTGTTAAGCACTGTCTTATGGCTACTATCTTCCATCCCAGAGGTGGGTGCATTTCAGTAGCAGAGGACGCATTCTTTATGCATAGTTTGCATATTAGTTTGGAAAGGTCTTGTGATTTTTCAGCTGGAAATGAAAGAGGTTATTAGAGTTACAGATTTAGCCATACTAAATGATATAGTCAGAGAGTGAAATTTCTTTAGAAATGTAGTATAGGTCAGTTTTTGACTGAAATGGAAGAGCATAGTATCCTTTTCCAAGCAGTTGTATTCTCTAGGGCCGTGGTCACCAACCAGTAGATCGAGATCTACCGGTAGATCTCAGGGGCTCTAAGAGTAGCTCTTGAGCCCTCTCTGTACTGCGCGCCTGCGCAGTACATTTACATTAGATTTCCTCATTTGAGGAGCAGCTACTCACCGAGCAACAACACAGGTGAGTAGCTGCGAGGAATGGTGGGAGCTGGGAGGGCTGAAACACCCCAGCCAGCTGACTGTGGCTTTCAGCTGAAAGAGGCTGCCCCGTGCTCCAACTGATCGGCGGCTTCTCCTCTGCACCTGCCCACGTGGAGCTTGGTGCACCCTGGCTGAGCGCCATGGCCAGCTGGCCGGGCAGTTGCTTCTCTTCCCTCCAGCCCGACTGCCCTGCACTCAGCCCAGGGAGGCTGCATCAGGCTCCAACTGTGCTGGAGCAAGCTTCCCGGGCTTAGCGCAGGACAGCCGGGCGGGAGCAAAACATACTAAACCAAATACATGTACACCTAAAAAGAAAGCATTTTGCATTTCAATAGACTGTTTTATGCAAGTCAGAAGCTATGAAACACACATACATGCCTTACTTGCTCATTACTAGAAATTTAGCAGGTAAAAAACCCAATGCTAATGAGCAGATGCTTTTCCCTAGTGCTTAGGGAAACTTTACGTTGAAAATCCATGTGGTAAAAGGCACTTATCACGGTGTATAAGCTGTCATTTGTATTTGAAAAAAAATTGATTATTCACATTCTTGTAATTGTTGTTCTTCAAGATGTATTCTTCATGTTCATTTCATTTGTGTGTGTGTGTGTGTGTGTGTGTTTGTGTGTGCGCGCGCGTGCGTGCACATGCACAGCATCCAGAAGATTCTTCTCCTAGCAGAATCTGTAGGGTTGGTCTGGGTGTCCCCTGGAGTGGCGCCTTCATGGCACTCACTATAGGGCCCTGCTGACCTGTCAAAACCTCAGTTCCTTCTTTTTGCTACTCCAAAAGAGGAGTAGGTAGGTGGGTATTTGACATGAACAGCACATCTTGAAGAACAGTTATGAGAAAAGTAAGGAACTGTATTTTTCTTTTCTAATTCCAACCAGGTGACTTCCAAGCTTAAGTTTCAGAGGCAGGGTCAGAGTGCAGATATGCACTGAACTACCAAAGGCCATATAATCTCTGGCTTGCTGGGTGATAGCATAATGCAATGTAAAAGAATGTATTAAGAACCAACTCAGCACTTTGCACATTTCCTGGTCTGGAACATGGGCAAGGAAGGCTGCTGAAGAAGCCTGTACCCTAATGGAGTGCAGTGAGCAGAGTGGCAGGTACCTCTGCCAGGTTACACAACTCATGGATGCAAGATATAATTTGAACAATGAAATTTGCTAAAGAGACCAGAAGACATTTCATCCTGTGTCACAGATACAAACAGTTGAATAGACTTCCAGAATGGGTTTGTACTTTTATTGTAAAAGGCTAGTGTTCTGTCAATATCCAATGAGTGAAGCCTCTTGTCCCTGATGCTTGTGTGCAGTTTCGGATAGAACACTGGGATGAAAATATCCTGATTGATGTGATGTTGAGACATAGGGAGAAAAGTTGAGTATGGCCTCAGTTGAACCTTGTCCTTATAGAACACAATATAGGGAAGCTCCGATGTTAGGATCTTGAACACAGATACCCTCCTGATTGAGATTATTACTATCAGAAATGCCACCATGCAGGAAAGGCAGAGTGGGGAAACAAGTCACCAGCAGTTCAAAAGAGGACTCCATCAACTTGGAAAGGACCAGATTAAGGTCCCTGGCCAGGAATGGTTGCTGGATGTACACCTAGAGCCTGTCAAGACTTTTATGAAACAGCTGTTGGGGGGGGAAGTCAACATGGTTTCTGTAAAGGGAAATTATGCCTTAATAATCTACTAGAGTTCTTTGAAGGAGTCAACAAACATGTGGACAAGGGGGATCCAGTAGATATAGTATACTTAGATTTCCAGGAAGCCTTTGACAAGTTCCCTCATGAAAGGCTCTTAAGAAAAGTAAGCTATCATGGGATAAGAGGGAAGGTCCTTTCATGGATTGATAACTGGTCAAAAGACAGGAATCAAAGGATAGGAATAAATAGTAAATTT
The DNA here is from genome assembly GCF_052426305.1 of Pelodiscus sinensis. Lineage (NCBI taxonomy): Eukaryota > Metazoa > Chordata > Testudines > Trionychidae > Pelodiscus > Pelodiscus sinensis. The sequence goes on along the minus strand of NC_143056.1, from coordinate 57,022,820 downwards.
TCCGAGTGGAGAAAGGTAACGGGGGGGGGGGGGGAGGGGTCCCTCAATGTTCTGTCCTGGGACCAATCCTATTCAATTTACTTATAAATGATCTAGAGAAAGGGGTAAACGGTGAGGTGGCAAAATTTGCAGACAATACTAAACTGCTCAAGATAGTTAAGACCAAAGCAAACTGCGAAGAGCTTCAAAAAGATCTCACCAAACTAAGTGATTGGGCAACAAAATCACAAATGAAATTTAATGTTAATAAATGTAAAGTAATGCACATTGAAAAAAATAATCCCAACTATACATACAATATGATGAGGACTAATTTAGCTACAACTATTCAAGAGAAAAGATCTTGGAGTTGTTGTGGATAGTTCTCTGAAAACATCCACTCAGTGTGCAGTGGCAGTCAAAAAAAGCAAACAGAATGTTAGGAATAATTAAAAAAGGGATAGAGAATAAGATGGAGAATATCTTATTGCTGCTATATAAAACCATGGTACGCCCACATCTTGAATACTGCGTACAGATGTGGTCACCTCATCTCAAAAAAGATATATTGGCATTGGAAAAGGTTCAGAAAAGGGCAACAAAAATTATTAGGGGTTTGGAACATGTCCCATGTGAAGAGAGATTAAAGACTTGGACTTTTCATCTTAGAAAAGAGGACTGAAGGGGGATATGATAGAGATCTATAAAATCATGACTAGTGTAGAAAACTTGAATAAGGAAAAGTTATTTACTTGCTATCACAATGTAAGAACTAGAGGTCACCAAACGAAATTAATAGTCAGCAGGTTAAAAACAAACAAAAGGAAATTTTTCTTCACTTGGCACACAATCAACCTGTGGAGCTCCTTGACAGAGGATGTGGTGAAGACTAGGAGTTTAACAGGGTTCAAAAAAGAGCTAGACAGATTCATGGAGGTTAGGTCTATGAATAGCTATTAGCCAGGATGGGTAAGAATGGTGTCCCTAGCTTCTGTTTTTCTGGAAATGGGTGACAGAAGAGGGATCACATGAGGACTATCTGTTGTGTTCCCTCCCACTGGGGCACCTGGTATTGGACACTGTCAGCAGACAGGATACTGGTCTAGGTGGACCTTTGGTCTTACCCAATATGGTTGTTCCTATTTTTCAAAAACATTGGCCTACCCTCTTCACCTAGATGGAAGACAGAGATGGTGGCCAAGCGAACCCTTACTGATAGCATGGACAGCTGCAGCTACTTGACGTGGAGAATGTAGTTCAGTATAAGTGGTATAGAAGTGAACATCAGGGACAGTCAGTGTTATGCTAATTAGAATGAAAATCTTTTCCACTTAGCAAGGTAGGTAGTTCTGATGGAGGGATTTCTACTACCAAAGGCAACTTGTCTAACCTAGTTTGAATAGGAGAGCTGCATCAGGTTCAGTCATGGCTCTTCTACACTGTCAAGTGCAACAACTCAAGGTTCAAGAGCTGAAGACAGCTGTCATACTGAGCTATTAAGTCTAGGGACGGGGAGTGGTAAAGTGATAGCTTTCACAGACATTTTGAGTAGAAATGTGTATCAGTGTTTGGAGGGCCAGGTTGGGGCTATCAATATCACCAAAACTTGTTTCCTATATTTTAAGGAGCATCTCGTGAATAAGAGGACTAAATGGAAACACATATAGAAGATGGCCTCCTCATGTGAGGAGAAGTATGTCTGCTATGGAGCCTGGGCTGTAATTCTTGAAGGAGCAAAAAACAGCTGGCACTTGCTGTTGCATTGCCCGGTGAAGAGCTCTATTTGGGGAAAGCTCCACAACTGGAAGATGAAGTTTACAACATCTGGTTGTATCAACTGCTCGTGGCCTGAGAACGTCCACCAATTCATTCTTACATCAGGGAGGTACAATGCTTGTACACGTATTGCATGCAGTACTCAAAAGTTCCACAGCTTCAGGGCTTCCTGGCACAGGGGAGCGGAGTGCCCATCTCTTCCCCATTTGTTGATATAAAACACTGTCATAGTGTTGACTTTCATAACTGACACACATCTCCCTTCCAGGTGGGCTTAGAAAGCCAGACATGCCAGTCACATTGCTCAGCTCTCTGACAAAGTAGTGAAGAGAAAATTCTGCCTGAAACCAGAGGCCTTGTGTCATGAGGTCTCCCATATGTGCTCCCCAACCCAAGACTATGCATCCATCACTAGTGAGAGGAATGGCCGAGAAATGGTGAAAGGGACTCCTGCACACATTATCTGCAGGTCAAGCTGCCACTCAAGGCAGTTGAGGACCTGGCAAGACAGAATCACAAACTTGTTCAAACTGCCCCAAGCCGGCCAATATACCAAGGCTGATTGCAGAGGCTGATTCTGAGCTTGGCATATTGCACTCCATACATACAAAAAGGCCTTGAGTCCTAGTAGTTTCAGATAATTCCTCATGGTGCGGGTGGAAAAATGCCTGAGACTTCAAATGATGATATCCCAAAACCTCGCTTTCAGGATTTTGAGGTGTTTTTCAACTTTTGTGGTGTTGGGGATAGTTTTGTAAGAGGCAGGGCAATATGTGCAGGTCCAGAGGGGGCGCGGATGTCTATCACTGGATCTGCGTCATCCACTGCCTGTATGCCCAGGCCCTGGGAAACCAGCTGCAGCAATTGCTGGAGAATCCTCCAGGGCTGGGGCTACTAGTGCGTCATCTGACAAGGAAGAGGAAGAAACCCCAGTTAAAGAGTGGTTGCTCCCCACCTTCTGCGCCCAAGAGGTTCTACAGTGCCTGGGATTTCTGGCTAGTCTTCCACGTAGGGATTGCATACACAAACGCCAGAGCCAACAGAGCTGGAATCATCAGTGCTGAGGTCCGTCAGTGCAGAGACCACTAGGGTTGGTGTAGACAGCAATGGTGCCAAAAGAGTTGGGATGACAGTGTTGGATCAATGGAGCTATTGCCAATCCTACCCATGCTGATGGTGCCAGAGGGGCTACAAATATGGCTGAGGCCACTAATGTCACTCTTAAGTGTGATCGCTGACCTTGATGAAAAGTCCAGGAAATCCAAAAAGGCCAAAGTGCTAGGGGCTGCCATTGTGTGTACCATAGTTGACCCGGACTGTGTACTCTTGAACTTAACGAGACAGATAGGAGTCTGACAATGACTCCAAGGTCTCCAAAAAGGACCACAGAGGACAGGAACATTGAGGTGCCACCAGTTCACGCCAAGGGCTTGGGGTTGACATGGCTGCTAGATCTGCTGGTGCTGAGCAGTGGTGCACCAAGGATGGAGACCACCGTGATATCATAGAGGGCTTTCCATTTGATGGTGTCCGGGAAGCAACTGGTGCCAGCTTCCTGTTCCATCTAGGCAGAGAGAATGGTACTGTGAAATTGAGCAGTGCGTGAGCTGCCTTGAACACCTCCATGGTTGATGTGAGGTGTAGTCTCCACCTCAGCCTCGGCAAGTGAGGAGGATCAGGACTCAATTGCCTTTCCACGAGGACAGAAGTTGATGCAACTCTCATTAGTGGTGGGGCAGTGTGGTCCAACTAGGGTCTCACAAGGGCTGACTCCTTAGCCGTGGCTGGGGGTGAATGATCTCTCTCCATCCTTTTATTTTTCTGTGGCACCAGTGATTGAGATGGCTTTTACATGCTGTGACGTAATGGGGGTACTTGCTGGGCTGTGGTGACCCCTGCTGTCTGGAGCAAGACCCAGCAGGGAAAACCTCATTATGCAAAGCTAATGCCAAACTTGTTGAACCAGTGGCCAGACACCCCCCATGGAGAGGAACAAAGGAAGGTGGAAGGCTGCCCTGGCTGGGGGGCAGGGCTGGAAGTTAGTTAGTTGGTGGCTGGCTGTTTGTGAGCATGGAGGAGACAGCCTAGGGAGAGGAGCTGGAGTTTAGGGGCCCAGTCTCCCCCCAACTCAAGGGGGCCTGAGGCATCCTAGCCCAGCTCTGTGACCAGATTCCATCTGTGCTGTGCTGTATCCTGGAGAGGCAATAAACTTCCTCTATTCCACCGGCTGGTGCAGTCTGTTTGTGCCATTTCGGGGTGCAGGAGACGGGGGACCCCCAACGCGCCGTCACACATGCCACATGCAGGAAGCAATGAGTGCAGCGGGGAAGCTGTTGGGAGTCCTTGTCCTTACTCAGCACTGATCACTGTGTCAACAGTTCTAAAATGCTTCACTCTGAGGAGGAGGCACTTGGCACAGAGTTCACCAACCCGGGGTCACACTAGGGATGGAGTGCATCTTCCATTATCAGGACCTTCCTATGCCAGTTCCTGTCTTTTAATGTCCTGGGATGAACACAGATGGCACAACAATCCCTTTGATGGCAGTCTATATAATATATAGTTATTCATTCATTTTTTGTAGTATTAGTTGAGAAGCTAGCACATTCTTAGCATTAGATCTTAAGTTTCCTTTTGAGGAGAGGTTCCCTTCCAACACTCTCCCAACACTGTGGCATGCTGCAGTCACTGGGCTTCAAAGCCTGTGAAGTCTGCCACAAATGTATGCCCAGAAAAGATCCTCACATTCCCTCCCCTCAAAGGAAACTTAAAAGTTAAGATTAAGAATGTACTAACTTCTTAACTAAACTAATGAATAATTGTATATAGACTGCTAAATGCTCTTGGTGAAGAGAGAAAGTTCCAGCTGATAGTAAGATGGAAGTGAGGGGGTTGTCAGTCAGCAGGGACCAGGAAGGTGCCACTTCAGGGGGTGCCTGGACTGACCTGATAGCTATTAATAGGGGAAAAATCGTCTGGCTTGTGGGTGCGTGCACACACCTGATTGGAATTACATGAACAGCATGCAAAGAAAATAGACGCTTCCAAGCCTACTCAAAAAGGATTGTAAACCAGTTTTTATTGAACTGTCAGTGCCACAAATGTTGCTTTTCATTTTATTGACAGCAACTAGCAATAGGTTCAGAAAGGCCAAGTCTGATGAAAAACTGATGTATTTTCATGGGTGTCCAGAAAATCAATTGCAAGTGGCTTTAGTTAATCAGTGAAATCATGACCTCACTCCTATATTTGATAAGTAGTCCTGTCCATGCTATATCTTTTCATAATCTTGGTATACTCCTTTAAATTATGCCTGTATCCTATATAGCATACATAGGATCATATATAAAAGTAATACTATATTTAAAAAAACAGACTTAAGTGAGGCATAATACTAAAATTAATTTGTTGGCACAGTAAGCATTTGCCATTGACTGTGTGGAGCTCCTACTGCTCAGCGGTAATTTTTCTTTCATTAATACACAGAGCTGGCAAATCACAAACAATGCCAGTAGTTAATTACAGTTGCCTTAATTTGAAAAGACATTTAACCTTTTTTACGGAGGGGTGGGACAGGGAAATGCAAGCAAGGAATAAGGAGCACCTTTTAAATTTGATTAATTCAAGCTCCTTCAGAAGTTGAACATGTGACCGTAGAGAATGAAACACAACACTGTAAGTTATAGGAGTAAGCCTAAAAATTATAGATTAGTAACATTTAATACATTTAAAATTAACCTTTCTTGCAGGGCCAGCATTGGTTTATTCAGAACTAATTGAAATGACAGTCTGCATACCACAGGAAGTTAGACCAACCTGCCAGTTCTGAGAAAAATCTTCAGAATGTAAAGCAAAAGATGATTTTACAGGACTCTATCAGGAATAGGTGTGAAATACAGATTACTATAGCACAGGAAGGATATTAATTTCTGACAAGGCACATCTCAAGGCAACACACACATCTGCTCTTAAGGAATTAGGTGCAGAATCTCTCTCTTCAGTTTTATTTCATAGTAGTTCACACCCTGTAAATCCCAGATGCATGCTATACCTGCAACTCAACATGAAACTACATTTTTACTTGGTTTTGTGAAATTCATTTTGTGGAGTTTTAGCTAGTTTGGGTTTTTGTTACAAACATTCAAAGTGTTCCATATAGGAGAGAAAACAGTGGAACTCAATGGCAAAAGTATTTCATTTGAAGTATAATAAGCATACTGAATGAGCGATCAGAGAGCAGACCTCACCAAGGCCTTGCAAATACACAGATGAATTGGTTTATCTTCAATCAGATTTTAAATAGAGCATGTCTACTTTTTTTTTAAACACAAAAACCATTTACACTTGCCAATGACTTTTTTCCAGTGAAACTCAGAGGAGTACAGCTTTTTACAAGTGATGCTTTTGTAATGATATACAATTGAAGACACATTCTTGCTGTACACAGAGCTTTTAGCCTCTGGGTGTTATCCCACAGTGCTAAGTGACCACTTTAGCCAATATCTCCATGCTCTGATGCCAGGTAAGAACAAGTTACTCGCCTTGTGTAGTAATGCTGGTTGTTCGAGATGTGTCCTGTGGGTGCTTTACTCTAGGTGTCGGGTCCAGTCCTGGCAGCACTGGTCTGAAGATTTCAGTCATCTTCGGCCGGTCTGCACATGCCCCCTGCTATGGGCGGCTGTCCCGCCTTTGATCTCGAGTGCAGACCAGCCCCTCTGCCAGTTCCTCTCACCGCTCGGTCCCTGAAATGATAAATCAAAGGGAGAGACCCGTAGTGGGGAAGAGGGTGGGTCGTGGAGCACCCACGGGGCACATCTCGAAAAACCAGCGTTACTACACAAGGTAACTTGTTGTTGTTCTTCGAGTGGCCCCGTGGGTGCTCCACTCTAGGGGACTGTAAAGCAGTAACCGGAACACCAGTGCTCCGGGTCAATTGATGGTTGTAGAAGATAAGACCGCGGAAGCCAGCGCGTGGTCCGATGCCCATCTCTGTATTATGGCATAGTGTCTCATAAAGAAAGTACTTGAAGCCCATGTAGCTGCTCTACAAATATTGGCTAGGGGAACCTCCCTGGCAAAGGCCGTAGATGTTGCCACTGCCCTAGTCGAATGAGCTCGAGGTCAATGGCCTGTTTCGAATAGAATGGCATGTGGTTATGCACAGAGAGATGAGCTTAGCTATACGTTGAGTGGAAAGCGCTTCTCCTTTGGATCATTGAGCTATTGACACCAACAGTTTATCTGTTCGATGCCACTGTGTGGTTCTATCTATGTAGAAGGAAAGGACTCGTCTAATGTCCAATGTATGTAGCATAGCCTCCCTATTTGAGGTATGCGGCTTTGGATAAAACAAAGGAAGGACAATCTTTTCGTTGATGTGAAACGATGAGGAAACCTTAGGAGTGAACGCTGGATGTAATCGCAAAGTCAATGCTTGTTTTGAAAATAACGTGAAAGGGGGAGTTGACATCATCGCTCCTAACTCTGACTCTGCATGCTGATATGCTCATGAGTAAGAAAACAGTCTTCAGAGTTAGCATCTGCATCGAGACAGATGCCAGCGGTTCAAAGGGAGGGTACATGATTGTATCGAGTACTAAGTCCAGATTCAAGGATGGTGGAGGTGGTCTTCGAGGTGGGCTTATATTACTCAGACCCTTGAGAAACCGCTTAGTGGTCGGGTGTGCAAACAATGAGGAACCTTGTATCGGACAATGAAAAGCACTAATGGCCAAAAAATGAACCCGGAGGGATGCCAGCGAGAGTTTCGAACTGAGCAAGTAAAGAATGTATTCGAGGACCTGATGTAGGGGAGCTGAGAACGGTTGGACATTGTTCCGGATGCACCAAGACGAATATCTGCACCATTTCACAAGGTAAGTATGTCTTGTCGAATCTTTTCTGCTGTGAATCAGAATGGACTTAACCTCCTGTGAACAAAGGTTTTTGTCTCATTCGAGCCAGTCAGGAGCCACGCTGTCAGGTGTAGAGCGTCCAACTTGGGACATAGAAGAGAACCTTGTTCCTGATGGAGAAGGTCCTGATATAAAGGCAGAGGCCACGGAGGTCGTAGAGACATCACGTGCAAGAATGGATACCAGGCCTGTCTAGGCCAAACCGGCGCTATCAGGATCACCATTGCTGCTTCTGTTCTGATTTTCTCCAGTGTTTTGGGAATGAGGACTATCAGCGGAAACACGTATAATAGTGATCTCTTCCATTTGGTTAGGAGTGCGTCGCCCAGGGATCCTTTGTCAATCCCTGCCCTGGAACAGAATAGGTGACACTTCCTGTTGGAGACTGTTGCGAAGAGATCCACCAGAGGTGTTCTCCATCTGTTGAAAATGTTTTGTAACACATCCTGCCTTATCTCCCGCTTGTGGTCGACGGAAAAGCGTCTGCTTAGGGAGTCGGCAATTACATTGGCTGTGACAGGTAAGTAGGATGCTGTTATGGTTATATTGTTCTTTATGCACCAATTATAGCACCATACCGCCTCTGCGCATAAAGAACGTGATCTTGCTCCACCCTGTCTGTTTATATAATACATTGCTGCCACGTTGTCTGTGAGCATTCTGACTGTCTTGCCTCTCAGGTGAGGGAGGAAGTGCTTGCATACTAGAAATATGGCTCATAGCTCTAGTCTGTTGATACGTAGACGTCTCTCGGCAGGAGACCAGCGTCCCTGTATGCATTCGTCTCCCATGTGAGCACCCCACCTGATGAGGGAAGCATCTGATGTTATCTGTACGGATGCATTTGGTCTGTGAAACGGCATTCTTGCCAAGATATTTGATGCTTTGGTCCACCAGTGCAGAGATGCGTGGACGTGCCGCGGCGGCGAAACTCGTGTGTGGATGTTGTGTTACCCCGGGAAATACACAGTTGACAACCAGTGTTGTAGATTTCTCAGATGGAGGCACGCGTGGGGAACCACAAATGTGACCGAGGAGACGCAGACAGGTGTGCGCTGAGACTGCTGGGTCTTTGCCGAGAAGATTGACCAGGTCTTTTATTGCTTGGAATCTGTCCATTGCTAGATATGCTTTGGCCGTACCTGAATCAAGAACTGCCCCTATAAACTGTATGGTCTGCATTGGAGGGTCGACTTTAGCTCATTTACAATCAGCCCAACAGACTCGAACACTCGTCTGACCGTTGTGAGCATGAGAGTCGCTTCTTCTTGAGACATGCCTTTTATCAGACAATCGTCCAGATAAGGGAATATAATGACTCGAAGTTGCCTGAGATGTGCAGCAACGACAGTTAGGGTCTTTGAGAATATTCTTGGGGCCAAGGCTAATCCGAATGGGAGGATGCGATATTGGAAATGCTCGTCATTTATGAAGAAATCAGGAACAGTCTGTGTGCAGGATGGATTGCTATATGAAAATACGCATCCTGTAGGTCAAGGGCCGCGAACCAATCGTTGTCCAGAGCTGGGATGATAGTATTGAGAGTCACCATTTTGAATTGCAGCTTTCGAAGGTACAGATTCAACTGGCGCAGACCCAGAATGGGTCTCCATCCCCCCGTTTTCTTTTGTGACAGGAAATAACACGAATAGAACCCTTTTTCCTTTGAATCGATCTGGAACTGTTTCTATTGTTCCGACCGATAACAGGCGATAAGCTTCTTGATGCAGAAGGTCTTCGTGGGATGGGTCCCCGAAAAGGGACAGGGATGGTGGGGTAGTAGGGGGTAGGGACGTGAATGGAATGGTGAGGCCGGATCTTATCACTTCCAAAACCCATTTGTCTGATGTTATAGCAACCCGTTGGTGGTAACAGGGTTGCAGTCTGTGATGAAAAATGGGATTGGTGTCTGTGACAACAACAGCAGGGATGTTCAGTGTGCCCTTGACAGGGGAGTCAAATCTGCTGTTTAGTCATCACGGCATTGTTCGCTCTAGCCAGCTGAGGGCGTCTACGCTGCGGCCTCTGCTTGGAACGCACTTGGTCGTAAGGGTGGATCTGCTGTCTACGAAATTGGTAGTCATAGCGCTTCTGAAACAGAAAGTAAAGTCTACGCTGGAAAGGTGGGACACACATTCCAAGTGTGCGTAGGGTAGATCGTGAGTCTTTCCCTGTGTGGAGCACGTCATCTGTTTTCTCTGTGAAGAGCTTAATCCTATCAAACAGGAGATCCTTGACCTTGGATTGCAGCTCTTTGGGTACTGCGGATGTTGTTAGCCGTGAAGCCCTTCGTATGGACACAGCTGTGGCTACTGTGCGTGCCGCTGTATCAGCCAAGTCGCTGGCAATCTGCAGACCTGCTCTGGCACATGCATAGCCCTCCTGAATTACTTCTTGGAGGATTACTCTATCGGTCTCAGACATTCATTGGGCAATTTCAGTTAGCCGTGCGATATTATCGAAACTATGATTAGATAGAAGTGCCGCATAATTAGCAATATGCAGGAGATGTGCAGAGGATGAATATACCTTCTGTTCAAAAATGTCCAGCTTTTTTGCATCTTTTTTAGCTGCTGAATTTCTGACCTGTGGGTTTTTCCCTTTGTAGGGCCGCCTCCACCACCAATGAGTTTGGTTGGGGGTGCGTAAAGAGGAACTCTGCACCCTTTGCTGCAACAAAGTATCTTTTCTCAGCTCTTTTACAAGATGGGGTTGCTAGAGCTGGTGTGTTCCAGATTTCTGAAGCTGACTCCCAAACTGCCTCATTTAGAGGTAATGCCGCTCTAGACTAATGTCTAGGGTGTAAATTTTTCCACAACTTGTGCTGCTTAGCCTGCACGTCTGCTAACTGAACCTCCTGCGATTGTGCCACCCTCTGGAAAAGGTTCTGAAATTCTCGAGCATCGTCCGGTGGTGAAGAGTCTGCCATGAAAACTGCATCATCGGGGAAGGATGATTGAACCTCCCCAGAGGAAGCTGCAGGTGTGTGGTCTTCCGTATCTGAAATCTGACCTCCTCAGGGTCAGAAAGGATTGAGACTGAGGGGGCCGCAGGAGGAGGCAGTCTTGGCGACTGAGGCTTTCGATACTCGGAAGCAGAAGGTGATGGCTGTCTGTAATAAGAAGCACAGCAGCAGCAAGAGTGGGAGCGTGACTGTGATCTGCCCTTTCTCATAGGGGCATGATAACTCCTGTGACGGTGACAATCGTAGTCAGGTGATGACCGTCTTGATGAATATCTACTCCCATGCTTACTCTGGTATGATCTGGGAGGGGAATACGTTGGAGAGTGAGATCTGCGTGGAGATACTTGTCCATATCTATAGGAATAACTTGAGCAGGAGCGTTGCTGCGAATTCCTATGTGCAGAAGAATAATCCCCCCTGTCTGAATGGTATGTAGACGGGGAAGGCTCAGGCGAAAACCCCGGTGACGGAGACATAGATTGATTTTTAGGGGCTGATTTTCTTGCTGCTTTAGTAGAAACCGCTGACCGATGCTCTGGTGCAGCTGAAGGATCTCCTGCTGAGTTGCCCTGGAAACTGTGAACACGCCCCAGATAAGAATGCAGGGGAGGCAGAGATGCTGATTGAGATCAAGGTGCCGATGAGTGGGCTGTTTGAAACACCCTCGCCACTGAGTGAGGATATCACGTGGCACCAGAGGTGCTAGGGAAGAGCTGTCATCTGGCGGTGCTGGCTGTCCTGTCTGCACTGCTTCTGCACTGCGGTGAACCGGGGCTTCCCGGTGCCGCTGTCTTTTCTCCAGAGCGGCAGCTCCTGTGGAGGGGTAGGAGATGCCCTCCCTGTTGCAGACTCCAGTGCTGATGCTGACTCGTCTTGCTGCTGCAGGGACGGTTCTCTCTCAGATGGCATTTGTGTAGCTGCCAATTTATCCCCCGAAGGGGTTCTGGTGCGCTTATGCTCCCTGCGAGCAGGGGAGGCTGATGGATGAGCTGAAGCAGTGCACAGCTTAGAAGATCCTGCCACCGGTCAGGAAGCCGCTTTAGCTGCCAGCCGGCTAACTGTTGCTGTTGCGCCCATGTCCTGACCCCCCATGGCAGGGGAATGGTAGGAAGGGAGCGGGCAGGAAAAGCCTTCCTCTTTTTCAGCTTTGTCATTCCAGGAGACATTGCCCTCCTCTTGGGATTAGTTAATTGCTCCTGATGGGGGGGTCTGTGTTGGCTGAAGAGCCTGATCGCACAGAAGCAGTTTAAGTCTGAAATCCCTGTCCCTACACGCTCTTGGAGTGAGCTTCAAACAGTGAGCGCATTTTTGGGGGACATGGGACTCCCCCAAACATCGGACACAAAGGGCATGCCCATCTGAAGCAGGCATTGCCACTCTGCACTGGGAACAACATTTAAATCCCGGAGTCTCAGGCATAGTGAAACTGACCAGATCTGCCGAAGCGGTAGAAACTGACTAAAAAAAAAAAGAAGATGTTCTAGTTTTTCCTTTCAAACAGTAACTACCTAACTAACAAGAAACTAGCTACTAAAGAACTAACAACTTTTTACAACTTTCTTTATAGGCTTGCTCTGCATCTAAGGAGAGATTGCAAAGCTCCGCCAGCAACCAAGGACAGTTGAGAGGAGGGACCGGTCTGCGCTCGAGATCAAAGGTGGGAAAGCCGTGTGCAGCAGGGGGCATGCGCAGACTGGCCGAAGATAGCTCTGAAATCTTTCTACCAGTGGCGCTGGGACTGGACCCGACACGTAGAGTGGAGCACCCACGGGGCCACTCGAAGAAGAACAGACATCTGCTTCTCCCCCTGTAAAACCCAGGGAACTTTGAATCTCTCCTTCCTTTAGCAAGTGCTCACTTATCTGGCCTGGTGACAAAGACTGCTCCACAGAGCAAACAATCCCCTGCTTGCAGCAATGCTGAGCAAATGTTTGGCGAGAGGAGACTATGAAGGGACCCACAATGTCCTGTGATCACCCATTACCCCATTCCCACAAGAGCTGCACTTTGGGATAGCTGCTATCAACCACGACATAAATACGACGAAGCCTGTGGCAATAAGTGAATATACAAACCAGAGATTTTCTTTTACCACTTCCCTATCACCAGTGAAACTGGCAGCTCACAAGCTCTGCAAATGTAGACATAGATAAGTCACTCAAAATATATACAGGTTAGTGTCTACAGAAGGTTTTACACTTGACTAAAGTGGCTCAGTTTAAACTTATTCCTAATCAATTTAAGCTAAGCAAGCCAGATCTATATTGTAAAACACACCTTTAGTTAAACCAATGAGGCTTTCTTTGCATGTCAACAAGCCCTGAGGGCCCAAACTCTGTTCCTAGAGAAGAATGATTTCACAGGCGTATGGTGAAAAACTAGGAAAGTGGAATTTGGGGAAAAGAGGGAGCAGAAGGCACAGCAAGCCATAAGGTTTCTTCCAAAAAATCTTTTATACTCTCTTTATTGATAATCTTATACAAATCTTCATTTTAACTCAGAAAATTACGTCAAGATCAGGAAAGTGAACCAGGCTTTAAATTTGCCCTTCAGCATAACTACTTTCACAACAGGCATGCAGGCCTGGGGCTGACTAGTTCCCACACAGCCAGCCCTCCCCTTGCCCTGGCTGGCTCCAGACTCCTCAAACAAAGGCTTCTCCTTCCCATCCTGAACTCCCTGGGAGGGGCATCTCACTCCCTCTGTCTGCAAGGCAGACTCTGTCCCTGGTAGGGAGGGGGAGCCAAGGCAAACTCAGTGTGCCTCTCCCAGAGCTGCCAGCAGACAGAGCCCCAGGAATGTAGGTAATCTTGAGGGTTACATGTACATGTGCACTTATGTGTCCATCTCACTGTGTACAATTAGAATGACATCAAGGCCAACTGCACTTTATAACTTATTTCCTATTAAAATAAATTATATGACAAAAAAAGTTTTAAGGCAATTCTAATGTAGTTATTTAAAAGCATTGCCTTAATATTCTTGGAGTTATCTTTATTTGTCTCCTATGCGGTGATATCTGAAACTTATCTCTCTTGTATTCTCATTCTTCTTATCGGAGGGAATTTTGATGTGGGCCAAGAGGATTCTGGTAGACCAGACTGCAGGACAGATTCTCAGCTGGTATAAACTGGCATAGCTCTACTTGATTTTCCTATTTAGCCCTATTTACACCTGCTGAGCTCTAGCCTTGAATGTTTTGGCAGGGATTTGATTTTCATTGCACAGGGATTGATTTACTTTTGAATATAAATAAACATGAATATTAAAAAAATCAAGTTACGGTACCCTTATAAAAAAGGGGCACTTTCAAACTCTGGACATGGTTGAAAGTGACTATATTTTTCTTAAACTTTCTGTAATCCTTTAGTCCATTTCCTGACCCAATCACAAAGCAGCCTGTAATTCAAATAGAAGTTACCTTCAAGGTGTCATATAGATTTATATTTTTTGGCTTTACTGAAGTCTAGTTTTTTAAAAAAAGCTATTGGAGTTGTTCTCATGTTAGGCAAAGTCAAATAACCTGCCAATGATATGTGTTCATGTTATAAATCTATCACTAGTCCAATCCTCACAAGGCTACACCTATTTTAGACCCCAGCTACCTTAAACTACATAATAAATATTCTCACTCTATAATAATAAATACTTTACAATAAACAAAATAGCATTGATATGCAAACACAGCTCAAGTAACAGAGCTTAACCTACCTATGTAATAGACGCATCAAAGAAAAGGAAAGCGGATAAAGAGAGGTCAGTTAGGAAAACAGGTAGTCAGCTTGGAAGAGATCAAGTTCTATTGGAAGTCAATGGAAGCTTTTCCAGTGATTTAAGTGAACAACTAAAGAGTGTATTATGTCTGCTTCAAGTAAAATGTAGTTTTGCCTGCTTCAAGTAAAATTACTAAATCTATTTTATATAGTTGGATTGAAATTTGAGTTCTAATGAAGTCAATGGAAAAGATTCCATTGTCTGCAACAGGACCAGGATTTTACTTTCAGTATGTACTAGAATTTTTATTATGTGCCCTCATTTTCAAGAGGGATATAACTCAGAAATGAAATTTCATTTCGGCTGACAAAGGTGCAGAAATCTTCAATGAGAATTAGACACTTCTGCAATATACTATTAAAATGTGGAATGTTGGGGCTATGCAGGAAAGGAAGGAGAATCGAAATTGATAGCAGTCCTCAGTGTTCCTCTAATCACACCTCTATTGAATATTATTACATTTTATTGAGATTTTGTTTACATTAGCAGCCTTTTAGCTGTGTGATAAGCCTGTGAAGGCATCAGTCAAAATGTATTTTTGTTGGCCATTTTTCATCAAACTTACAGTATGATTTAAACACTTTAGACATTCTGAGAAAAAAAGCCATATGATATTTATGTGCATCTCAGAAAATGTGTAAAAAGACACTTCAAAATTTACATAGTACAAATCATAAACTCATATTGATACAGTGGACTGACTGTATAAATCATCATTAAAATATTATAAACACAATTTAACTTTTGACCACATAATGCATTAAAAAAAAACAAACTTAAAAATACATTATTTACCTATGGGATTTGTTCAAATTTGAGAACTGTTCTCTCTGGCAAATAAAAGGAATTTTATAATCTTCAGTGACAGATTTTTAAAGTAGTTCTCATGGAAATTAACTTTCAAAAGCCATGATTAAATAAAATTAAGGTTACACAGATTTTCAAGGATCAAGGCCTTCTAAGTGAAGGCTGACACAATGAGTGAGAAAGAAAAGGCATGTTGACTCAAGGACAGTGGGGCTACGCCTATACTGCTTCCTTCTTGTGCAAAAGCCTATGCAAATGAAGCACAGATTAGCATATTGCCAAGCTTCATCTGCATAATTAATTAGGGACCATTTTTACACAAGAGGCTTTTGTGCAAAAAGGAACTGGGTAGACGGCTCCTTTCTGTGCAAAAACCTTTTCTTGCGCAAGAGCCGTTCTTCCTCATTTTTTCAGGTACATCCACACAGCAGGGTTTAACTCAAAATAAGCTATGCAAATTGAGCTATGTAAGCTTATTTCGAAATAGCTTATTTCAAAATTGGGAGCGTCTACACAGCACTTGTTTTGAAATAGAGCACTCTTCCTCTGACTTCACTTACTCCTCACACATTGAGGGTTACAGGAGTAACCAATGAGAATAAGAAGTCCTTCAGCTTGAAAGTATTTCAACATTATTTCGAAATAACTGCCTGCTGGGTAGACGCAGACTAAGTTATTTTGAAATAACGCTAATTTGAAATAATGTTGCTGTGTAGACATACCCTTACTGGGCACAGCACCCGACAATCCAAGGTGATGAGAAACCAAGCCTAGCACACAGGGGAAAAATGGATTCAGGAAAGCGGAAAGAAAGAGCCAATCATGTGATTGGCATTCTGTCCTCGGATGCACTTTCAAAAAGGCTGCTTTGACTTTGAGGATGGTTTAGATTGCCCCTGGTTCTGGCTGGCTGGATTGAGGGCAGGAGGACCTGTGCCTTCTAAATCTCAGGTGCCTGTGGGAGTAGTTCTGCCTGTGCCTAGAGGGGTATGCTCAGGGCTGAGAAGCCTGCGGTTTAAAGGGCACTTTCTAAGTGTCCCGAGTATCCATCCCTAATGGTTACATGGTGTTACAGAAGTCCTGCAGGCTGTGCAGTCTGGAATTGGTCTGCTCCTTGAACAGACAACTCCCATTGAAGTGGAGGTCCTGTAGCATTTGTTGGTACTTCTAGGGGCAAATGAGAGGGCTGAAGCCATGTGATGCGCTGCACTGCAATGCCCCACAAAAATATACGAACCACAAAGTTTACCATGTTGAGGGACACCTGGAGGGAGGTTCTGGCCACTCCCTTGCCATCATCTATGAGGGCTATGAATTCAGAGAGTGACTCCTCAGTCAGAAGTTCCTTGAACTTTGAAAGGGAGGCCCAAGAATTATAGCTGTATCTGCTCAGGATCACTTGCTGGTTTGCAATCCTGAGCTGTAGACTCGTGGTGGAGTACACTTTACTGTCAAATACATTGTTTGGGAGTTTGGAAACCCTTGATATATAGCTGGTGTCTGGTGCCCTTGGTGTGCCTTATTCACTGTCTCCACTACCAAAGAACATGGTTGAGAGTGCATGAACAAGCATTCAAACCCCTTCATGAGGACAAAGTTCTTGCGCTCCACCCCTTTGCTTATACTGGGAATGAAACCTGGAATTTGCCAAATAGTTCTGGCAATCTTTTGTATATTTGTAATATATTTGATGGACCTGGGAGAAGGCCCACAGGGTCCAGAATTGCCACTGGGGGGCACTGTGGCATCATGACCTCCCTCAGAGATCTGAGAATCTCTGAGTCCGACTTGTCCAAGAGGCCTCCTTCAGAGCCAGCATTATGGAGTGGCAAGCAGGGCAATGCCCAGGGCCCCACGGCAAAGGTTGAAGCTTAGTTTCATGGAGACTACTATGGCATGTGTCCCTGGGCAATTGCCCTGCTTGTCATCCCCTAATGCTGGTCCTGCATTTGTGACTACCCTAGACCCATCCTGCAACACCACATCTTGAGTAACACTGCCCTAGACAGTACAACCATAAACTTGGCTTCCCCCCCCCCGAACTTAAGATTCAAAACTGTATCAATGTCTATTTTTTATTCTGAAAAGAGGTACACAACTGAGTCACATAGGGGTTGTTGTTGCTGATGCAGCAACTCTCCAGGGGCTCAAAACAAAAATAAAAACACATGGACTTTGTTAAAAAAAATAACATTCCGAAGACCTCATTTATGTTCATAATTTCAATAGATGCATAATGGGTATACACACTTTATAACCGTTTCCACCAGGATCAACCTTTTGCTTTTTCATGTTATATACACTATAGCGCCTCTTCTGACATATAACACTATTTAGATTATTTACAGATTAATAACCCTTTTCAGTGGAGTGAACTTAACAATAAAAAATAAAACCACAAATTATTTTATTTCACCTTTTTTTGCTTATACCAGTGTTTCTCAAAGTTTTCCATGGGCCTGTTTTGGGAAAGCCGTTAGTGGGCCCGTGGTGCTTTGTTTTCCTTAAGAGTCCGTAGCACAGAGCCTCGCAGCTCCCATTGGTTCCAGTTTGCCGTTTCCAGACAAGGAGAGCCGTGGGAAGCTAGCAGCTTTTCCAAAGTGGGTCCACAGAACACTTTGAGAAAGACTGGCATATACCATACTAGACTATATTGTTAGCATAATGTTAAAATATGGGTTCTTTTTAAATTAGAGATATGCAGGAGATATTAGTTTTTGTGGCTATCTTGGGAAAAACAAACATTTAAATGGAATAGAAGAACTGTCATATTCCAGGCCTGAGATTAGAACTGAGCCAACAGTTCGCAACATGGAAAACCACATTACTCAGGAAAGATATTCCAAAGTAATTAGAAAAGCAGTGTGCGCTTAGATATGATAGCAGAGTGATAGCTGGATTCAAAGTCCTGGGTTCTGCTTTACCTATTCCACTTAACTGCTGCAGGATGTTTTGCAAGTCACTTAATCTGTTTATGCCGCAGTTTACTCACATATAAAATGAGTTACTACCTAAATCACAGGAATACTATAAGATTATTTCTATAACTGAAAGGCCTTTGTATTAAAATGCAAAATCCTAGTACTATAGTGCAAATTACTAGTACTAACAGATTACTAAAATTCTGATACACTATGCATTATTTCAGAACTCAGAAGTATGATATATACGTACCATGTTACTTTAGGGTTCCCTGAAGCATGGTTGTTTTGATAACGGAGAGTCTTAAGGTCAATTATGGTTAACACATTAATAAACCCTTTGTTTACTGTTACAACACACAAATTATTTGTGGCTCAGGGTTTTGATGGATACCTCCCATGGTAAGAACCACCATTAAAAATCTTTTAAACATTCTATTAAACACATAGGCTGTATCTACACTGGCATGAATTTCCGGAAATGCTTAAAACAGAACAGTTTTCGTTATAAGTATTTCCGGAAAAAGAGCGTCTACATTGGCAGGCTGCTTTTCCGGAAAAGCATCTGTGGCCAACGTAGACGCGCTTTTCCGGAAAAGAGCCCCGAACGTCATTTTCGCGATTGGGGCTTTTTTCCAGAAAAGACTACTGGGCTGTCTACACTGGCCCTTTTCCAGAACAGGGTTCCGGAATAAGGACTTATGCCCGAGCGGGAGCAGTGTAGCTTTTCCGGAATAGTGGCTGATTTTGTACAGTAGAGCGTCGTTGCTTTTCCGGAAATTCAAGGGCCAGTGTAGACAGCTCGCAGCGTATTCCGGAAAAGCGGCTGATTTTCCAGAATAAGTGGCCCAGTGTAGACACAGCCATAGAGAAAGAAGAAAAGCAATGAAATCATCAAAACTTAAAGTATTAAGCAAAGCTTTCATTTTAAGTTTCCCTTATTCCCTTTCCATTTAGCTGCAGAGTCATTTACAGGGGGAAACCCCTGCTTGACAGTCTTGTAAGATGGCATTGTTCTTTTTGAAGAAACGAGAACAAGTTAATTTACATGGTCTTGTACTGCTGATCCTTTCCAAACTTGTTCTCTTATATAAAAAAAGAAATAAACTAAAAAGGGAGAAAAAGAATTTATTATCTATCTATAGAAATAAAAAATGAAAGTTTTGTCTCCAATGTCAGGTGGGAAATTGGTGAGGTGTGACAGTTTAGATTTATTAGCAGGGGGATTTTGAAGGTATGTGGTGGTGGGAGGCAACCTGTGCATGCCGCAATAGCGGGGGAGGGTAAGGTATGGGGGGACCTGGCTGAGCAGTGTTACTGGGCATGCTCACTACAAGCCAAGCAGCAAATTGGAAGCAGGAGGCAACTGATCCTGTCTGTTCTCACCCCCATACACATCACCAGTTTCCAGGAGCTACTAAGGCACTTGAAAATTCAATTTTTTGGCAATTAGCTGACAGAGGCAGTATATCCAATTCTCATATGAAAGAAAGAAAACGAAATAACTATTAAACTCACTCAGCTCTACTAACAACATTCTAAAATCCTGTGCCAAATCACTGAAGGGACACTGGTTAGGCTTAAAATTGTAATGTATATTCTTACTTTGTAACGAACTCCACAGAGACACGCTGTCAGGACTGCTGTGCTCTCTCTCAGCTCTGGGAGGGGAGCGGAATCTAGTGTGTATTACAACAGAAGGAAGATATATTTGGGTTCTATACAAGAAGATCAGAATGACCTCCATGGGGCCAACTAATAGCTCAGTTAGCTCAGTATTCTGTCTTCCAACAGTGCTCAATGCCAGGTGCTTCAGAAGGAATGTTCAGAAGAGGCAAGTGATTCATTTTGTCACCAATTCTCAGCTTCTAGCAAAGACGCGAGGCACACCATCCCTGCCCATTCTGGCTAGTAGCCATTGATGGATCCATCTTCCTTGAACTTATTTTGTTCTTAATGAAACCCTGTTATTATTTGGACCTTTCCACCATCCTCTGGAAAAGAGTTCCACAGGCTGACTGTGAAGAAATAATTTCTTTTCTTTATTTTAAGCCTGATGCTTATAAATTTAATTGGGTGACTGTCTTATGTTATTTTAGTGCAGGAGCAAATAGCATTTCCTTCTTTAATTTTCTCACACCATTTATGATTTTCTAGATTTCTAATATAGCTCACCACTTTTAAATCATATATTTTCTAAGCTGAAAAGTCTCCATCTCTCTTACCTCTCCTTATATGGAAGTTGTCCTCTGATAATTTCTATGACCCTTTTCCAAATCCAATATCTTTTTTTCAGATGGGTGGCCAGATCTGCAGGTAGTATTCAATATGTGGGAATACCATGGCTTTCTTATATAGAGGCAATATGATGTCTCTACTTATCTACTAGAAGACTTACCTGGGATGGCCTGGATGCAGCCTGGAGGGCTGAGGGAAGGAGGGGAAGTGCAGTCTGGCTGGACCTGGACCTGGCCTGGAGGACTGACAGGGGTAGGGATGCAGGCCGGTCAGGCAGTACAAGTGTTATATACCAGTTGCATACATCATACATATCATTATACCAGCTATAACTAGTTTATTGGTTCTTTGTTCAAAAAGGAACAGATCTTTGCACAAGGATATAGGGCCAGGGTAAAAGGGGGGAAGGGGGCGAAAGGCCGGGGTGGACTGCTTCTGCAGATAAGGAGAGAGAGAGAGCAAAGACAGCAAGGTTTAACAAAACAGCTTCTTGTAATCCTGTGAGAATCCAGGAGGGGGTTACAGTTTTAGCAAAATCAAGGTCTTGTTGCAGTTGGGCAGTTATCTTAATCAGGCGATTTGCCTTGGCCCAGCACAGGAAAACAAGCTTTTGTCCTAACAATATCTAGTACACAATCAAGATTAGAATACCAATCCTGGAGAACTAGATGAATATCAATTGTAGAGAACTAGGAGAGAGGTAAGAGGATACAGAACTTATCACAAAATCACTGACAGGAATTTCATCCAGGCCAGTAGTGACTGAAACTTATTACAATTATGTGGTGGTTGCCTCACCAGTGATCACATGAAATGATTTCCTACTCTTAATCCAAGTTTCAGAGATACATAGACCTTAAGGTCAGAAACAACTATCATGATCTCCTTGCGAGGTCTGCACATTTCAGGGCAAAAAACCACACCCGAAACACAATATTCTATCAGATTTCTTACCATGCCTTATATAATGAACATAAGAACAGCTGTACTGGGTCAGACCAAAGGTCCATCTAGCCCAGTATCCTGTCTACCAACAGTGGCCAGCACCAGGTGCCCCAGAGAGGGTGGACCGAAGACAATGATCAAGTGATTTGTCTCCTGCCATCCCTCTCCAGCCTCTGACAGATAGAGGCCAAAGACATCATTTTATCCCCTGGCTAATAGCCTTTTATGGACCTAACCTCCATGAAATTATCTAGCTTTTCTTTAAACTCTATTATAGTCCTAGCCTTCACAGCCTCCTCTGGCAAGGAGTTCCACAGGTTGACTACACGCTGTGTGAAGAACTTTCTTTTATTAGTTTTAAACCTGCTCCCCATTAATTTCATTTGGTGTCCTCTAGTTCTTCTATTTAAGGAACTAATAAGAAACTTTTCTTTACTGGCCCTCTCCACACCACTCATGATTTTATATACCTCTATCATATCCCTCCTCAGTATCCACTTTTCTAAACTGAAAAGTCCCAGTCGCTTTAACCTCTCCTCATATGGGACCCATTCCAAACCCCTCATCATTTTAGTTTCCCTTTTCTGAACCCTTTCCGAGGCAAAAATATCTTTTTTGATGTGAGGAGACCACATCTGTACACAGTATTCAAGATGTGGGCATACCATAGTTTTATACAGGGGCAGTAAGATATTCTGTGTCTTATTTTCTATCCCTTTCTTAATAATTCCTAGCATCCTATTTGCCTTTTTGATTGCCACTGCACACTGCGTGGAAGTTGTCAGAGAACTGTCCACGATAACTCCAAGATCTCTTTCCTGATTTGTCGTAGCCAAATTAGCCCCCATCGTACTGTACATATAGTTGGGGTTATTTTTCCCAAATGTGCATTACTTTAAACTTATCCACATTAAATTTTATTTGCCATTTTGTTGCCCAATCACTCACGGTATGTCTACACTACAAAGTTAATTTGAACTAACAGACGTTAGTTCGAATTAACTTTGATAGGTGCTACACTAGCACTCCGCTAGTTTGAACTTAATTAGAACTAGCAGAGCACTTAGTTCGAACTAGGTAAATCTCATTCTACGAGGACTAAGCCTAGTTCGAACTTACTAGTTCGAATTAAGGGGTGTGTAGCTCCTTAATTCGAACTAGTGGGAGGCTAGCCCTCCCCAGCTTTCCCTGGTGGCCACTCTGGCCAACACCAGGGAAACTCTATTGCCCCCCTCCCGGCCCCGGACCCCTTAAAGGGGCACGGGCTGGCTACAATGCCCATGCCAGGTGCAAGCCTGTCAGCACCCAGCTAGCAGACCCTGCACCTGGCACGGCTCGAGCCAGCCACCCGATGCCCCCCAGCCCTCTCCCTCTTCCCAGGACCAGGCTGGCGGCTCCCGGGAGCTTGCCCGGGACCGCAAGAGGCGGGCACCTGCCTGGTCTAGTGTGGACATCGTGGACCTCGTCCACGACCTCCGCACTAGGCACAGGAAAGTGGCCGTCTAGGGCAGGAGAGCTGCCAGCCTGGCCACCCAGGAGCAGGTTTGCATGAAAATCAAGGTGGTCCACTGAGACCCCTGACCCTGAGCTTACAATGGCCGTACAATCTAGCCCAGTAGCCTGTCTGCCGACAGCGGCCAACCCTAGGGATCCTGGAGGGGATGGACCAAAGACAGTGACCAAGCCTTTTGTCTGGTGCCATCCCTCTCCAGCCTTCCACAAACTTTGGGAAGGGACACCACTCCTACCCCCTGGCTAATACCACTCCATGGACCCAACCTCCATGACTTTCTCTCACTTCTCTTTAAACTCTGTTCTAGTTCTAGCCTTCACAGCCTCCTGCAGCAAGGAGTTCCACAGGTTGACTCTTTGCTTTGTGAAGAATAACTTTGTTACTAGTTTGAAGCCTGCTACCCATTCCTTTCCTTTGGTGTCCTCTAGTCCTTCTATTATGGGAACTAATGAAGAACTTTTCTTGATACACCCTCTCCACCCCACACTTGCTTTTATAGACCTCTATCCTATCCCCCCTCAGTCTCCTCTTTTCTAAACTGAAAAGTCCCAGTCTCTTTAGCCTCTCTTCATATGGGACCTGTTCCAAACCTCTGATCATTTTAGTTGCCCTCCCCTCTCCCATCCCCTTTTCCTAGTCTCCCCGAGTTTTGTTCAATAAAGAGAGTCTATTTTTGACCACACGTTTTCTTTATTTTATACATCAGGAAGGGGAGCTAGGGAAGGGTAAGTGGAAGGAGGTGAGGGAGGAATGGGGTACAAGCCCCCAGTGGAGAGGACTGGGCTGGCTCTGCAGGCTTCTGGGGGTGGAAGCTCTCCTGCAGCCCCCCAATTGCCCCCTCTCCCCAGATGGCAGCCTGCGGCAAGTGCAGCCGGGCTGATGGCCGAGTGGTGTGATGTGCCCAGTGTGGGCACTCAGGGCACTCCAAGCCAGGACTGCTTTGCAAGCGGGGCACCCCTGAGAACTGTCTGTCCGAGGTGGGGGTCGGGTCCCTTTAAGCACAGCCCTCGGCCAGTCTGAGGCAGCAGCTCCACGCTCTAAGTCCTCATCTGATGCCCTGCCGGCACTGCTTCCAGCCATCCTTAACCCCGGTTCAAGGTCCACTTAATGTGGACATGCTAGTTCGAATTAGCAAAACGCTAATTCAAACTAGTTTTTTAGTCTGGATGCGTTAGTTCGAATTAGCTTAGTTCGAATTAACTAATTTGAACTAAGTTAGTTCGAATTAGCGCTGTAGTGTAGACATACCCTCAATTTTGTGAGATCATTTTGGAGTCCCTCACAGTCTGCTTCTGTCTTGACTATCCTAAACAGTTTTGTATCATCTGCAAACTTTACTACCTCACTGCTTATCCCTTTCTCCAGATCATTTATGAATAAGTTGAAAAGGATTGGTCCCAGGACTGACCCTTGGGGTAAACCACTAGTTACCCCTCTCCAGTCTGAAAATTTACCATTTATTCCTACCCTTTGTTTCCTGTTTTTTAATCAGTTCTCAATCCAAGAAAGGACCTTCCCTCTTATCTCATGGCCATGTAATTTACACAAGAGCCTTTGGTGAGGGACCTTGTCAAAGACTTTCTGAAAATCCAAGTATACTATATCTACTGGATCCCCCTTGTCCGCATGTTTGTTAACCCCTTCAAAGAACTCTAATAGATTAGTAAGACAGGATTTCCCTTTACAGAAGCCATGTTGACTTTTATCCAACAAATTATGTTCTTCTACATGCTTCACAATTTTATTCTTTACTATTGTTTTGACTAATTTGCCCGGTACTGAAGTTAGACTTACCGGTCTGTAATTGCCAGGATCGCCTCTAGAGCCCTTTTAAAATATTGGTGTCACGTTGGCTACCTTCCAGTCATTAGGTACGGAAGCTGATTTAAAGGATAGGTTACAAACCACAGATAATAGCTCAGCAATTTCCCATTTGAGTTCTTTTAGAACCCTTGGATGAATGCCATCCGGTCCCGGAGATTTGTTAACATTAAGTTTTTCTATTTGTTCCAAAACCTCCTCTAATGACACTTCAATCGGGGACAGTTCCTCAGATTCATCACCCACAAAGGACGGTGCAGATTCAGGAATCTCCCCAACGTCCTCAGCCATGAAGACTGAAGCAAAGAAATCATTTAGTTTCTCCGCAATGGCTTTATTGTCCTTGATTGCTCCTTTTATAGCCCGATCATCTAGGGGACCCACAGGTTTTTTAGCAGGTTTCCTGCTTCTAATGTACTTAAAAAACGTTTTATTTCTTTTTGAGTTTTTGGCTAGCTGTTCCTCAAAATCTTTTTTTGCCTTTCTTATTACACTTGAGTTGAGAGTATTTATGTTCCTTTCTATTTATCTCAGTAGGATTGGACTTCCACTTCTTAAAAGATACCTTTTTGTCCCTCACTGCTTCTTTTACATGGTGGGTAAGCCACGGTGACACTCTTTTAAGTCTCTTGCTATGTTTTTTAATTTGGGGTCTACATTTAAGTTGGGCCTCTATTATGGTGTCTTTAAAAAGTTTTCATGCAGCTTTCAGAGATTTGGCTCTAGTCACTGTGCCTTTTAATTTCTGTTTAACTAGCCTCCTCATTTTTGTGTAATTCCCCTTTTTGAAATTAAATGCCAGGGTGCTGGACTGCTGAGGTGTTCTTCCCACCACAGGAATGTTGAATGTTATTATATTATGGTCACTATTCCCAAGCGGTCCTGTAACGGTTATATTCTGGACCTGACTTTCACTCTACTCAGGACTAAATCGAGAATTGCCTCTCCCCTTGGGGGTTCCTGCACCAGCTGCTCCAAGAAGCAGTCATTTAAGCCATTGAGAAATTTTATCTCCGCTTTTCTTCCTGAGGTGTATGTATCCAGTCAATATGGGGGTAATTAAAATCCCCCATTATTATAGAGTTCTTTATTTTGGTAGCCTCTCTAATCTCCCTTAGCATTTCAATGTCAGTATCGCTGGCCTGGTCAGGTGGTCGGTAATATATCCTTACTGCTAACTTCTTATTATTGGAGCATGGAATTACTATCCATAGCGATTCTATTGAACATGTTGATTCACTTAATATTTTTATTTCATTTGATTCTACATTATCTTTCACATACAGTGCCACTCCGCCACCCACCCGGCCTGCTCTATCCTTTCTATATATTTTATATCCTGGTATGATTGTGTCCCACAGATTTTCCTCATTCCACCAGGTTTCAGTGATACTAATCAATGGTACTAATCAATGTTCTCTCTAATCTTTTCCATCCACGTGTGGATTTTCCCCATCCATGTACAGAATAATTTTTTTATGTTCATTGAGGCATGTGCAAATGTACACCACCAACAGAAATACAAAATGTATCACTGAGCACTCTACTACCGTCTTTTAGTGAATATAACCCGCAGGTTATATTCGTTTTTACAAACCCCGCACCTCCCTCTTCCCGCGGGCTATATTCGAACCCAGGTTATATAGGTTTTTTTTTTTTTACTGGATGGAAGAGGATTCCCTCCCCTCCACCCTTTCACTACCTTTGCCAAGCTGGGCTTAGGCTCCCAGCCCGCGACTGAACAACACGGGAAAACTTACAAGGGGCACAGCAGCCGGGAATGCTCCGGAGCCGGGGCAGAGGCATCCCCAGCAGAGGCGCAAGGCGGGAGGCTCCCAGCCCGGACTGACAAAGGGAAGGATCCCAGAGCAAGTTGCTGGCATGGGGCTCGGTGGCCAGCAGCAGTGGTGGGAGTCTGCAGGCGGCCTCGGCTCACAGGAGCGGGGCCAGGGCATGGTGCTTGTTGTTCCTGCGTAATCCAGCTGTGCGCCCTCCCCTGCAGCCGCTGCACGCAGGACCTGCTGCGTGCTCGCTTGTTGCTCCCAGGCTGATGCCTGCCCCGAACCACGCACCGGCCCACGAGCAACAAGTGGCTGTGGCTTCAGGGGAGGGTGCCTGGCTGGACTGTGCAGGAGCAACGAGCAACAAGCACCATGCCCTGGCCCTGCTCCTGTGAGCTGTGGCCACCTGCAGACTCCTGCCACTGCTGCTGGCCACCGAGCCCCATGCCCGCAACTTGCTCTGGGTTCCTTCCCTTTGTCAGCCTGGGCTGGGAGCCTCCCGCCTTGCGCCCCTCTATTGGGGATGCCTCTGCCCCGGCTCTGGAGCGTTCCTGGCTGCTACACCCCTTGTAAGTTTCCCCGTGTTGTTCAGTCGCAGGCTGGAAGCCTAACCCCTCGCACCCTAAATATATCCCTGGCATAGTCTTGTATACCCCGCAGGTTATACTCATGCGCGTGGTATACAAGATTTTTTTTACTGAAACAGCAAAAACCGTGGGGTATATTTGGGTGCGGGTTATATTCGCTAAAATGTGGTACTCAGCTAGGCAGCATTTGAATTTCTCTTGAGCACAAGCGCCCAGCTTACAGGGAACACTGGTACTAACACTTCCCTGTATCTACTGTAAATATCTTGCCTGATACTGTTTGAGACTGCAATAACCTTTTTCATGGCTGCATCAACTGACAGATCATCATCATCCTGGGCTCATCTAGACTATGCCCAAGTGCCAAAAGAGGATATGCAAATTCAATAGGAATTTGCATATCCTCTTTCCGCACTTCGGTGTAGTCTAGATGAGCCCCCTGTGTTCAACTAATACATCTCTATCTTTTACTCCTTTGTCACTTCTTCCCAAATGTTAAGTCTCAAACTTATAGCAAAACTTCTTGCTGACAGTCCCTAAATTCATGATCTTGCTCTGTGCTCTATTAAATTTCATCTTATTTCTATTGTCATCCTAGAGTTCTTGTATGATATTCCAATCCTCCTCTGAATTGGCTGTCTCTCCTAGCTTTCTGTCAATCACAAATGTTATTAGCACACTCCGTTTCTGTTACAAGGTCAATAATAAAAATACTAAATAATATTGGTCACAACACTGATTCCTGAGGAAATCCATTAGTAACCTCCCTCTAGCCCAACTCTTCACCTCTGACCTGCTGTAATATTTTTTTAACCAATTATTTATCCACCTATCAATTCTCACATTAATTCCTTTCTTCAATTTAATAATTTCTCACATGAAGAGTATCAAAAGGTTTACTGAAGTCTGGATAGATTAGAACTATTGTATTTTTCTTTACCTAAAACAATCAGTTATCTTTGCAAAGAAAGAGATCAGATTGATCTAGCATGATCTACTTTTTGTAAAAACTTTTTGTATTTCATCCCAATTACCATTCACCTCTATGTCCTTAACTACTTTCTTTTTCAAAATTTGTTTCAAGGCCTTGCATACAACTGAGGTCAAACTAACAGGTCTGTAGTTTCCTATATCACCCTTCCCCCCTCATTTTTTTAAAAAAATAGAAGCTACATTAGCAATTCTTCGAAAGTCACAAAAACACTAGCAGAAGGACTGAACAAATGGGCACTGGGAATGAAAAACTTCCCCCTTAGATATGGCTCTTTCAGGAGAAAAGCATAAGGATAGAATGGTCAGGAGAAACTAATATTGCTACTACATATTACTCTTGTTCTGTGGATAAATAGAACTTCCATTTTATAAGCCTGTCAATTTCCCAGCCTCCAAATGTGCTAAAATCCACATGAACATTTTAAAGACATTTTTAAAGCATTCTTAATAGATTAGGATTATTTTAGTTAAATTCAAATGGAAGAAATAATACAGCATTGCCTGAACTACTTGATTTCACTATGGCAACAACATAAAAATGGCAAATTCAAGAGATTAAGAAAGCTATAATTCTAACTGAAGCAGCAAAAATAGGAATTAAAAATTCCTTTATAATTTTTGTTGCTTGTAGGCACTTCTGAACCATTCTTTGATTAAAAAATCAATTTAAAATAGAAATACATGAGATATTATAAACTAGGTGGAGCAGTTTCTATTTGCTTAAATGATATTTCCCTTTTTGATATACTTACTTACTCTTATTTGACTAATGCTGTTAACATTTCATTCTGTGTAAATTTATGGAAATCTGACTTTAAAGAGCTTTGTGATACTGAAAGCAGTAAATTTTAAAAATACTAATACAAAAGTGATGAATTTTGGGATGATTTTTGACTCAAATGAAGTGAAATGACAGAGACATAGCTAACATCTTGTGAGGTAATATAGGTATTAACATGTCATCACTTTTATATAAGGAGCTGGTTAGTTATACATCTATTTAAAATGCACAGGACTTTCTGCCATAACTATATTAAAACAAATTGACAAAAGCTGTTAAACTTGTAATCTTTTTGTCCAGGGATGCTTGTGGATAAATGAGTACATGGACAATATATTGGTCCTGCACTGCAGGAATTGCAAGGCTTTGTATAAAGTATTGGTTAGAGGAAAATAGCCCTTCACTTAAGATCAGGTTTTATATTTGACTTGAATGTTATTGTGTAAATACATAATAAACAAAACAAAATAAATGCCTCTCGTCATCATATGTGATGACAATAAGGAAACATTGCCTATGACTTGTTTATATCAATTAGTTCTGGCGGCTATAACTTGTGATATAACATTTGCTATTTGTAGTATTTAAAACTCAAGAATTAAAATACATTATTTTATCCAGGACTCAACCAGGACTGCTTTGATGTGACACAGGTTTTGTGTTAATCACTATCCTGCTGTTTGCTCACCATTCAGAATTAAGCTATAACATATAAAAAAGATACGATTAAAAGTTCTACTCTGATATAAATGCAAATTTAATAAATAATAATTATAGCAACAACAATAATGAATCATGTTTATTTTGATTTCTTGGCTATTTCTAAATGCAGTAAGTTAAATTCACAATACATTATACCTTTTCAAACAATAAGAGTCACCATAGTTAGGCAAAATCAAATTGAGGTACAAAGAACTGTCTTCAGTTACATAAAATCACAAATAACTGTAGACAATGATTCATATTTAGAAAATGAAACACCAAAATAGTACTAAAGATTCTGGAAGATTAGAACAAAGAAGCTAAGACAATTAAAAGGAATTTTGAACTCTATTTAACTGTTTGTACCATAATCATATAGTACTGGTTTTACGGACAGAGTTTATTTTCTATTCAGATTTATAAATAGCTACACTGACTCCCATTTTTATCAAAGACCTTTTACTACATCTAGTACTGAGTCAAAAAAATCCTAATATCTATATTTTCTCCACATTACCCTCTTCTTCCTAATGCCTACAATCTCTCATCTCTCTCCCCCATCTTGGGAAAAATCTGGAAGACAAATGGGCATCGACAACTGAAGATAGTGCAGATTACTGACAACTAGTGTAAAGTGAGAAAACTTCTTGAAAGATGTTGCCATATTTTACTTAAAGTGAAATCTACAAATGCTTTTAAGGAGTAGCTGCACACACAAAGCATTAAAGTAATCCAGTCTTTATCTAGGACTTTTTGCCACTTTCAAATCACAGCTTCATGATCAAATAAACAATAAAAAGCACTTGATCTCTATGTGGAAATCCAGTTGTGACTGGAAATCCCCAGATTACAAACTATAGTACTGAAAGGTGAGCAAACTTTCAGTTAAGGAAGTATTTATCAGCTTTGCCAATTTCTCTGGAGGTTTCCCTCAATCTCTAGAAGCATAATCTTAAATTTTCTTTTGGCTGAATGCCATTGGGATCACTTTTACTTAAACCCCAATCATGGCAAGATACTGAATAAAGTTGTCAACTTCCCATTAATCACCAAACTCAGAAACTGAATAATTAATAGGTGAATGTCCAGATAAGGGATCATTTCTCCATCCAAGACACACTAAGACATGCACTGTAGGTGTCTAGAGAATTTTCACCTTAGTGCCTTGTGTGTGTGGCCCACTCTCCTCTCTGTTCCTTGTCTATTATTAAGTATGTATCATGTACCCTGAAGTAAAGGGAAGAAGGGAGAGTTGTGGAGCAACCCAGGGACACATCTTGAAGAATCATCGTTACTGCACAAGGTAACTTTTTCTTTTTCGAGTGATGTCCCTGTGGCTGTTCCATGGCAGATAATTACAAAGTAGTACAGGGAGGTAGCATTTGGAGTCACAATTTCTGAGAAGAGATCACTGCAAGACCCTCAGCCATATCATGGATGGATCCAGAGATAATAGCATAATGTTTCGCAAAGGTGCTCTGATGATGAGGTAGCTGAATACAAATGACCTGCAGTGGGATGTCATGTAAGAAAGCCGTGGAGGTTTCAATGGCTTGGGTGAAATGAGCCCTTAAGTTCGTAGGAACAGGTGTGGATAACACCTGTTATCCAGGTGTGGATGACAGGTGTGGATAGAGGTGGAGATCCAGTTTGAGATTCTTTGTGTAGAGACTGCCATTCCCTTGGAACATTCAGCTCTTGATACAAAAAGTTACTGCGACTTATGAAAGCTCTAGACCTCTCCAAATAAAAGGCCGCCACACATCGTACATCTAAGGTGTGAAGGGAAGCTTTGTTTTCGTTTGTGTCAGGTTTAGGGTACATCTAGGAACACAAGAGCAAAAGAGGAGGCACTTGTGATTCTTGTGAGTGCCAAAGTCTACTTCTGGATAGCCCCACTGGCAAAAGATGGTGGAGAGGATGTAGGGGTGAAGCTCCAATTTGTGGTTGTCTGAAAAGTGACAGCTGAGCATATCTGCCACGGTGACATGTATACCTGGGAGGTGGGAAGCCATTGGAGTGATATTTCAGTGGATACACCAGTTCCATAGGCAGATAGCCTCAGAGCATAGGGAATGGGATGAGTGCTCCTTGCCTGTCAGTCAAAATACAAATTGTCTTCTAGTGTATAAGAGAGCAGAAATGATGGCATGCCTTTTGGACCACCCTAAGCTCCAGGAGGTTCTGTCTCTGCAGGAGTCCATTGGCTTTTACTTCTGTGGTGGAGAAGATGGTTGGCCCAACTCAGAAGTGAGGCGTCCATGGACAGATGGGTCCTCCTGTTGGAAAGGAGGATGTTGAGAGGATGTTGGATGGGTCTGTCCATCAGAGAGAGGAAATTGAAAGAACATGGCAGTTTTTCGACTGTGGAAACCCTCGTTGTACAAAGAATAATGACTTTTTTCGAAAGAGCATTTGTAATGCAAACTGTGCTTTTTTGAAAGAAAGCATCCAGACTGCCTGGGTGCTCTCTTTCGAAAAAGTGACTTGCTTTTTTGAAAGTACTGGTTATAGTCTAGACGCTCTTTTTTGAAAGAGGCTTTTTCAAAAGTATCTTTTGAACAAGCCTCTTTCGAAAGAGACTTGCAGTCTAGACGTAGCCTATGGTCTAGTTCTGGAATGATGATAGTGAGATTGACCACTTTGTCCTTTTGTTTCTGGACAATCTTGTTCAACTTGCAGAGGTCTAGGATTGATCTCCATCTGCCATTCCTCTTCTGAGTAAGGAAGTACCTGGAGTAAAAGTTCTTTGTCAGTCTTGATGGAGAAAAGCTTATTCCAGTCAAAAGAGTAGATCCTCCTCCTTGACTTATAGTTCCTTTGGAACTCTGGAAGATTAGAGCCAGGAAGCACGGCACGTGATTATGGCCATCACTGTGGCATGAAAGGCCAAGTCTGCAATATCCAGAGCTGACTATAAGGATGTGACCTATAGTGTGGCTCTCTTGGATTATGGCTTTTAAGATGGTACACTTCTGCTCTGGGAGGTGATACATTAGTTCTTCCACAGTCTGGAGTAGCTGGAAAAAATCGTAGTTGACAAGGAGGGCAAAGTAATTAGCAGCTCGGAGCTGGAGAGTGGAAGAAAGTCCAGCCTCTTGTGGTCCTTGTTATGGGAGGATTGCCTATAAAAAGGCTGTTTATTTCAGAAATGAACAGCAGCGACCACTAGTGAATTTGGCTGGGGATGGGAGAAAAGGAAGTCCATACCAAACGCTTACTTGTTGGTGCTACCAAGGCAGGTGTTTGCCATATTTCGTTGCAGGTGTCCATGATGGTCTTGTCTATGGGAAGCACAATTTTTGATGCTATGGTCTGCTGGAGGAGCTTATGCTGTTTCTCCTGCATTTCCTGGAGCAGGATCTCTTGGTTAGTGGCCACTCTTTAAAAAAGTTCTTGGAATTGCTTTGAAAAAGTTCCTGAAACCATAGGTATCACCACCTCACCTAGAGAGGATGAGTTGTCCAAGGGAGAAACTCCTGGGGGTTGAGCCCCAAAATGATCATCATGGCCCTGTAAGATATTCCTCCTGAATATCTGTAGGAGTAAAGCTGGATACTGATGAGGATAATGTTAAGCCTTTTCTAGCTGAAGTAGAAAGAATTGTGTAATGGCCCCTTAACTTACCCAGGGTTCCTACGGGGGCTGCCATGGTTGGCCATACCAGGGTTGAATTTGAGTTTGTGATGATGAGAGCCATGGCGGACATTCATGAGTGGGTGAAGAATGCTAGGAGGAAAAACTGCTCCCTTGATTGTCAGTACACTGAAGATACAGGAGATGATAGAGGAAAAGCAGAGGATCGTCCTGGGGACTGACTAGCATCAGAGGGTGGAGAATGCAATTATGATGCTGCCTTAGTTCCCTGTTCAAAATGGCATGGTCCCGGTGGAGCCATGGTGCCACAGTTCAATACTCTTGGTGTCATGGCTGACACAGTGCCTAGTCTGATGGCCAGTGCCAAGTCTGTGCCAGATATGGCGCCACTGGGCCCTGTGCCTGTGCCAAGATGGGTGCCGAGACATTCGGTGTTGAGGAAAACACATGCTGGTGTAGCCTTGAGTTGGTGCCAGTGGAGACTCATCTCGTCATGGTGCCGGAGATGACCGGCTAATCCTCCTTGCCTATCTGAGCTCATGGCACTGATGGTAAAGATTTTGCTGGTGCAGCTCTCCTTGTGAGAGTCCCTGACTGAGAGAGTACTGGTCCACTTCCTTGGGGGTTTGGAAGCCTGGGCTTTGCTATCTGCAGATGGCTTGTGCGGCTGCCTTACGGATGGGCTCAAGTGACCCGTTTAGCAGGATCATTTTAAAATGCAGCTTCCTGCTGCACTTGGCCCTTGCTGTCAAACTAGAGCAGTGTGGGAACTTCAAGGGGATGTGAGAGTCCCCTAAACAGTGGGTACAAGTGGAATGGCCATCGGACACAGGCATAGAGTTGCAACAAGTATCACATTTTTTAAACCCCGGAGAGCCCGACATTATAATGGAAAGGTGGTTTCACAGCTTCTTTTCCTGACTTCTCTCTTTGTTTTCCTCTTCTCTTTTTTTCAAGTAGTTCTTTAGAACAAGGAAGTCCTTGATTAGGAAACCACAGAACTAAATACAAGGCTAATTAAATGAAGCAGGTTGAATATAAGGGAAGGGCTGAGGAAAAAAAGGTGTTCCCTACCCCCCTTTTTTATTTAGTTTAAAATGAGAAAAAAGTGAAATATAAACTGACTATCACTAGCCAGACTAATTTTTTTCTTCAATAGACACATGAGGAAAGGAACAATGTGGAACTCCATCATCAACTGAGGTTGGTACAGAAGGAACGGAGGTCAGGCTGCGCATGTGAGGCGCTAAGGCACGAATGCCTCGAGATGCCTGAAGCATGTGCATGGCCCACCTGACCAGTGCTGAAGAAATCTCTGATCTGCTGTGCCGACACTAACAGTGGAGCACCAACACAATATCACTCAAAGAAACAGCAAAGTTCTCAGAAAGAAGTTCTTGGCAATTGAACACCTTCCTGTGAGAGATCAGAATAATAGGTAGTTTCACGGATTACAGAGCATGATGAAAGGACACCCATTTTCCTCAATAAGGTTTGAATGATATCCAGACATAATTTCTTACAAACAGCAGTTAAGCTAAAGATAACACAAAATGCCTACAAAGCATACTGAATATAACAGTAGCAGTGAGTGGAGATGTTTATGCACATATATTAGTACAGTTCTTAATTTTGTACTTAGTAGCTGTATAACACAGAAATAGACACTTAAAAATGCCTATGCTTGTAGATTAGATAGATGTGTTCTTAATGGTTCTACTAAACTGGGAGTTCACCTTCTGACACAATGGGAAAACAGAAGATGGTTATTTCAGAAAATGAATGAACAAAATACACAAAAATCTACCGCTTCCGTATGTGTGATATATGTTTACGCTGGAAGTTGTGCAGTATCATTAATTAATACTCAAGTTGCACAAAAAGAGATGCATGCAGCTACTGTAGTTCAGTCTAGTCCGAGAAAAAATCCTGGTAATATAATTAATATACTTTTTGGTATTTAACTGAAAAAGGGGGTGGGAGTGGAGAGGCTAAGGAATTATGTGGGAAAAATGAATTCCATCTGTATGAACACAAAAACAGAAATAATAGAAATGTGAAGCACAGCTATTTACTAAACACATTGGCTGCGTCTAGACTGGCATGATTTTCCGCAAATGCTTTTAAAGCATTTGCGGAAAAGAGCATCTAGATTGGCATGGACACTTTTGCGCAAAAGCACTTTTTGCGGAAAAGCGTACGTGCCAATCTAGATGCAGTTTTGTGCAAGAAAGCCATTTTCACCATCGAGGCTTTTTTGCGCACAACAGTTTTTAGCTGTCTACACTGGCCCTCTTGCGCAAATATATTTGCACAAGAGGGCTTTTTCCTGAACAGGAGCAGCATAGTATTTGCGCAAGAACACTGACAATCTTACATTAGATTGTCAGTGTTCTTGCGCAAATTCAAGCGGCCAGTGTAGACAGCTGGCAAGATTTTCCGCAAAAGCGGCTGCTTTTTTGGACAAACTTGCCAGTCTAGACGCAGCTATACTGTTTAAGATAAAAAGCCACAACATTCTTGGAGAAAAAAGCATGCAAATGAACCACGGTTTTTACTAAGCACAAAACAAAACTTATCAAGCATTTATGCAAAGAAAATGGGTGAAAAATTCCAAGCGCAGATACTGACTAGCTTTAAATTTTCTCTAAACATGCCTGGCTTATAATAAGTCTATCGGGGAGCAGTCTATTAATTGTTCACGCCTTTTATGGAGAGTTCAGTGAAATATCATTGTCCAGTCTTGGCATCTTCCAGAGAAGAATAATTCATTTAAAACCTCTAGTGCAGCAATAACTCAGGAGACTACTGACGACACACATTATTTTTGAAGCAAATGCTTTACACACTTCCAACATAAATTTTGCATCTATTATTTTAACATTAAAATACCTAAAAAATACAACCTTTACCACTTGTAGAAAAAGTCAAACAAACAAAGGGAATAGCAAGAACATGGGGGAAGTGCACTGCTGTAGCAGTTCTGAGCAGTTCTGGTGAAGAGACTCTGACAGGTGAGAGCTCTCCCATCAGCTTAGCTACACCACCTCCAATGAATGCATTATTTACACCCTGGAGTGAAATAAGTTATACCAATTTAAGTTCTGGTGTGACAAGGTCCCAGTTTCCCCAAATAATTCACGTATATGTTTTTACCCATATATGAAAGTTACAATTAATTTGTCTAGGTTCTAGAATGCTGACAGACTGAACTAATGAACTTTGTAAATACAATTAAAGATCTGACTTCTAGAAAAGAAGAGTATATATCTTCAACTATACATTGTTTTAGATCATATAAGATAATTAGATTCCAACCATGAAGTAAAATAATTCTACACAAAGAAAACTATTGTCTGGCAAACTAAAGATATAATATGACAGACTGCACCAAAGGTAAGATGCTGGTGTGATTGCTCCAAAGAAAGAATATAAATAAAAATAATCAAATTATTTTAAATAAACTGTTATATTCTGTAAAACATTAATAGGAGCAGTAGGCGAAATTAGATTCTTTTCGGATATCCTATTTATTATTGTCCTAAAAAGCTCAACCTTAACATTTCATTATCTTTCTTTAAGGCAGATTATTATGATGCTACTTTCAGAGTAAGGCAAAGATAAATACTTGGCTCTTGAGTATAGTCTTATGGGAAATGTACATTGTGTTTACTGTTATTTGATGATGAAATGTCAACAGACTAAAATATCTGTATAATAAATTATTCCATTCAATAAAAGCATCAATAGTTTGGCTGGTTTTAAAATAGTTTGCTCTATAATGCATTGGATGAAATATCCTTAATGTAAAAGTCTTGCCACGTGCATTAGTCTGTACAAAACCACAACCCCTTACCCCCCACTTTAAAGTAACGTTAAAGGTCTGACAAACCCACAACTGCAAGGAAATTCAGAGTTAAGATTAAAAATCTTTACATACCACTTTGTGCCTAGGTACAGTAACTCACTGAGTATGTTAAGGGCAGACCATTAATTCCGAACACTCCGGCTTTCTGGTTTTAACATCAAAACATTCATGGCCAAGATTTAAAAAAACTAGTGCCTACAGTTAACATTCTACTTACATATTTACACACCTAAATACAGGGTCTGTTTTAAAAAAATGTTGAAGACCCATCAGCTCCACTATGTTTATTTTAAAAATAGAAATAATTTAAACAAAAGATAGTAGAAAATGTAGGGAAATTGCAATTGAATAAAGGGACTGTGTGATAGAAGCTTTCAAATCCAACAGAAGACAGTTTCTGCTCTCAATAATACAATCCAAAGACAAAAATGGTTGACATATGAAATCAGGGTATGATATGCAAATATGGTGATCAGGCGGCTGACAAAGCACAGTCTTTAGTACAGGTTGAACCTTTCTAGTCTGGCACCGTTGGTGAACCAGAGAGTTTGCCAAACCATGGGAGGTCAATATTGTCAAGCAGCATTACCAACATTTCCATCACTTAGTTGGCTTAGGTTTAGGAGTAAATTAAAGCTAAATAACACCACAGAATACTGAGAGCCAGGGGTGATGGCTGTAAACAAACTTTATGCGTTCACAGGAAACTTAGCCATACCCATGTGACCTTCCTGCCCTGTAGCAAGATGAAGAGCTAAGGCTGTCAATGTGTGAGAACAGGAACATGCTAAGATTCTACTGATAAACTTTCATATACACCCTCTGTGCAATGCTAGTCTTTGCAAATAAGAGTCAGAATCTACTGCTCACGGATCAGTTAATGAACACCATCAATGTTGACTGAGCCCAAGAAAAGGAGCCCAGCACCAGACTGCTTAACGAGGAATACACAGGCAGGGACTAGTTTGCATTTTATAGTGCTTATACTGTGTACTCTAAGGAATGAATTAAAGTCAAATATTTAAAACTAAACTGGTAATGAAATTATGTGTGTTTTCTCTGGAAAACTACCCTTTCTAGTTATTTCCCCCTGAACAATTTAAGAATGAAAGCAATACTTGAACTACCTGTAAAGTTAACCTACTGATTTTAAATCCAGGATAACAAAATTCTCAAATATAAATGAAACAAATGTAAAAAAGTAGACTATTTATTAGAACTATCCAGGCATCAAAATTAGTCTAAATTCCCAGACCTAAAAAGTGTGCATTTTGCATAGCTGAATAAACTTAGTAGTCAGCAAAGCTGGAAAAAACTCCATGTTATTCTTCATTGGTACTGAATGAACACTTCAGGACAATAGTCGCCATAAAAATAATGATATATCAAAACTATTGACTTAAAAGGTTAAGTGTTAGTCTCTATGTAGCTGATAAATGTAGAGCTAATCTAATCAGTGGCTGTAAGAGGTAATGCGATCAGCTGACTGCCCTGACCTGGACTTCTAGTTTTCACAAGAGTTAGCTGTAAGAAAGATGTCGATTCTAGGTCTTTGACCTGGAGGAGACCTTGTTAGTGCCAATCTGGTGTTCTGGTAAACATACCAAGAACTTTCAGCTCAAATCAGTAACATCTGCAATTCACTAATACAACACATGGCTTTAAAATTAAAAGGCAATGTGATCAAGTGCTTCAGGACATTTTAACAATTAAAAGAGAATATAGTCAGATAAAACATTTAGGTAATTTGCTTCCATGTTTTTTCTTTTTAAAAAAACTGGACAAATTCAATTGTATTGTATTTCTTAAAAAAACTGCAGGAAAAACAAAAATCCAGTTAATTATTTCATGGCTGATTGATTTAGGGGAAATGAGGCTCTTGTATGTTTCTCTACAACATGTGCTATTGATTAGATAGGAAGGTTTTACTACTTCAAACTGAGTCAGACTAAAATTAATTAGAAAGCCATTTAAACTATAAGCTGAATACAATCAAATGTAATAAAAACAGCAAATGGCATTTACGTAATTAATAATATTTCTAATATAATACTGTATTGATTATTGCCACTTATTTCAATCATGAGTATTACAAGTTGCTGAATTAACTATTTAACTTTAACTGCATCAACTAGTATACTCTCACTCTCAAATATTTAATAATCTACCAGACTGGTTTATTTAATAATTTGAAACTTCTTAGGTTCTCATTAATGCTAATATGGACAGTTTGTAGACCAAGAAGCATCTATTACTCTTCCTTGTAACTGAATGTCCAGATTACTAGGTTTAAATTAATTAAGCCATGGAGAGGTATCAAATTATTAATTACTTCAACATTTGGGGTCAGGGTTAGGAATTTAAATTTAATGATAAATCTCAAATCGCTTAATAGCTATGGTAATCTTCACTCACTGAAAACTATTAGAACATCTTTAATTTAGCATTAAAAGTAACTGCCAACACAAACTAAAAGGTACATCCCTCTTTAATGTCTGTTTCTGTGTAAATATGTGTTTGTTCATGTACAGAACTAATTGTTTTGTCAAACTGATTCAAAAGGAAACATTTTGTATCATTTTTAAAAATATATTTAGATATTGGTCAAACCTATCCAAAAGAAGTCCCCCTTCTGAATAGTCCTTTTTTCTTAAAAATATGAGTATCAGCCACCAAAATTAATTCTTCATTTTGATGCTCTGAATGAAAATTAGAAAATTTTCAGTAAAATGCAAACATTTTCCTGTGAAAAGTTCCAATCTTGCAGACACTGTATTTTTTTTTTCAAAAAATTATTCTGCCAAAAAATTCCTAATTAGCTTTATCCAGCACCTTTCACTGGCAGGAAATTAATCTATATTAAATAATTATGGAAAGGGAATTATTAAGAAAACAAATGGCTTTTCCCCCAGTATTATAGTTGGCAGCAGTAGAGAATACACTGGTACAAATTATTCTATCCCCACTGTAGTTGATGTACTTCCTTCTTATTTCCTAGGTTTCCAGCTGTTGCTAACCTTTGTTATGGTTTATACTTAGTGGTATGTACACCAAAAATTCCTACCAAACAAATTTCTAAAGCTAATATTTAAAACTCCAAATGAAGCCAAAGCCAAGGATTTTTTCTGGAAAATTGTTCCTCAAACCATACCACCTGGTAAAGACATCCCTGTTGCACTTCCAGAATTGTACACTAAACTCATGGCCTGATCCCAAAAGTTGAAAGAGGTTGCAGAATAATTTGAAGGCTCTAAATTAGGCTCCGCATTGTGACTACCACATTCCCATGTCTTGTGAAAACTTACTTAATGTTAGTTACTTAATGTTAATTCATTGTAAAAGAATACCTATGGATAACATATAAAAGCAAACAAAATGGAAACCCCCATTACTGCTTTTCACTTGATTCAGAAAAGGCGTTTAACAGTGTTGAATGGAAATACTCAACTATTACAGATCATAGAATTCACATAGTTTACTTCGGCTAATGTTAAAACATCTTTCTGAAATTACTTTAGAGTTTGGTTAATTTTACACTGTATTTAGTTTTTCAAATAGAATTTGAGGAGATGACAAAACTGGTGGCAATCCAATGCTAGAAAACCAGCTTTTTTAAAAAAAGAAAAATACTAGTACCTCAAAGCTATAATATTTCCAATTTAATAAAAGCACACCATAACATCTCTCATCAGATCTAATGTAAGACAGTTAGAAATTAATAAATCTAAAAGTATTGGACAAATATATCTCATAACAGGAATTCAATATATAACCTTGCAATGAGGCCAATATGTATCAGTGGTACTGTGCTCAACAATAAATTATTTTGACAGTGATACTTTATAAATAATTGTTCAATTTAGTTTTGAATCATAATTTTAAAAAATCCTATTAACAATATAACATATAGCAAGACTATATTTCAGATAAATCTTTTCACGTTATCCTAACCATGTTAATGTGTATCTTGTTTTAATTTCTCTTGGTTTAGTTTTGTCATTTT
Organism: Pelodiscus sinensis; assembly: GCF_052426305.1. Classification (NCBI taxonomy): domain Eukaryota; kingdom Metazoa; phylum Chordata; order Testudines; family Trionychidae; genus Pelodiscus; species Pelodiscus sinensis. The sequence continues at coordinate 56,981,854 of NC_143056.1, read as the reverse complement.
GCGATTGTCTATCTTTTTACATTTCATAGATTCCAATGGATTATACATGCTGCTCATCGTTGCTACATGGCCAGGCCATCTCTTTTTCCGAGTACATAACTTGTATGATATAGTTAATACCGCTTCTTGCGCACAAATGGTCAATATTAACATGTTGTAACCTACTCACACCCACTGTATCTTTCCATTGCTCTTTGGGTTGTTTGGAGCTTTAATTCTTCTGTAAGTATTATGTTCAAGGTTTTGCAGCCATACAGCATTACTGGAAGGATACCTGTGTTAAAGAGATGGGCTTTTACAGTGGTGGAAAGTGTGGTATCAACAAAAACACTGTGGAGACTCCCAACGGGAATCTAGTCTGATCTCCTCCTCCTGCTCAACTCTGGGTCCAACTCATTGTCCATCTGCAATGCTTGTCCAAGATATATATAGTGATCCACCAGCTTAATGGTCTGTCCATCCAGCTGCATAGAGTACTCTGAAAAATATGCATTTTTCAGTCACTTCATTTTTTTAGTGTGGATGATCAGGCCAATCTCCTTCGCATTCTTACCGATGTCATTGATGAGGGTTTGCAACGTTTCAGGTTTTGATGCAATTAGGATGATGTCATCTGCAAAAAGGAGCATCTGAAGAACCTTGCCATAAATCAGAAATCCATCTTTCACTTCAATATTCTGCAGGATGTCTTCCAGGATACTGGCAAACAACTTCGGTGAACAAACATCCCCTTACTTTTATGCCTCGCTTAACTCCGATGATCAAGAGGTCATCATTTCTGTAGTTGCAGAATCTTGTATGATTCTAAAATACATAGGGGAGACACCCTGTGAAAGGAGAGCTCTTAGAGCTGAATTTTGTTCCACTGAGTCAAAGGCTTTTTTCAAGTCCATGAACAACAAACAGACTGGCATCTTCCACTCACAACACCTTTCGGTCATCTATGTGACCACAAAAATACAGTCCACTGTGGAGAATCCCCTATGAAAGCCTGCCAGTTCCATTCTCAGATTTTGCTCAAGGACACACTCAATGTGGGCATAGATCACTCTCATTAAGACCTTATAAAGATGAGAAAGCAGGCAGATTGGTCAATAGCTGTGAATGACTTCTTGATTGTCTTTTTTTAGCTGAAGATCAGTTTGAGAAATATTCCAAGCTTTTGGGAGTTTCCTCTCTAGGAACTTATCTTGAGGATCTCTCATTAAGTATTTTTAAAAGTGTATCACCTCCCGCACACAGTTCTTCTACGTGTACTTGGTCTAAACCTACTACTCTTCCCAACTTCATTTTCTGAAGGGCTGATGTAACTTCTTTGTGGAGCACATCAGCTTTGGGAATGATGGATCCCAGGTACTGCTATTGCTAATGAAAATAATTCGCTATAAAAGCGCCAGCAGATTTGTTCTTTTTCATGTCTGTGTGTCATTCTTCTACTGTTTTAATCAACAAACATGCTTAAAGGAGTTTGGCTTAGCTGGATGTCATGCTGAGTTCTTTGCAAACTTATTTTATCCTCAACTGCCTTTTTGCTGTTTTGCAAGGCGATACTGCTCATAATCTTCTATCATCTTTCTTTTCAACGTTTTACAGACAAGCTTATACTCCAGGCTGGTATCGTCCTTGGCTGCCATGTCTTTCCGTTAGGCAAGAAGATCAAGCATTTGCTGGGTAAGGCGGCTTTTGGATTACTTTGGCTTCTTCACAGTGGCAGCAGTTTTACATTTATTTAACTTTGCTAAAAAGCTGTAGTAATTGGAATCAATATCTTCGGTTTTGTCCATTTCGCACAGCTCAAAGTTGATAGTATACTTAAACAGATCTGAGATGGACTGTTGTACCTGCATGCCATGCCTAACTCTTGCCTTTATTATTTCTTTCCGTTTAATGTTTATTTTGACTCTTGCTCTACAGTCAATGTATACAGATGGCCGATTCTGAAAGGACTGTTACATCTTTAACCAGTCACCTCTTGTCCACCAGGACATAATCGATTTCATTTCTTATTTCATTATTTAGCACTCGCCAAGTCCATCAACCTAGAATGTGGTGTTCATGATATACAGACGAGCGGCTTCTGAATAGTTGACCAGCCTTTGGACTCTTTCATTTCTCATACCTGAACTATATTGTTTAATGTAGTTTTCTCAATCTTCTCCTATACCCACGTTAGCACTGAAGTCGCCAAACACTACCATAAATGCTGTTTTAGTCTGACGAATCCTATGAAGAACTTGGTAGAACCTTTCCACTTCTTTGTCTTCTGCGGTGGGTAGCCTATTATTTTCATGGTAGCCCATTTACTTACACTCATCGCGAGCATTCTGAAATAAAATAATAAAATTATCCATGAAATAATATTTCCTGCCACCTGAGTGCATATCCTGGGTAATTTTATTAGCTCTTCTGGAATGACAACAAGAAAATAATTAGGAAGAAAGACTATTTGGTAAACTTTGGAGAACATATGAAGGAAAGCAAGTATATTTAAGGAGTTTCACATATTAACATATGTTTAAATGATCACCTGAGAGAGTTGGTTTTGTGAGAACACGAGCATTTGTGTGTGTTTCAACCACCCATATTGAAGGGATGACAGACGCCTTTAATTTATCAAAGATATTCCTTGATACAATTACCAAAACAGAAGAATTATTTTTTTTAAATGCTCTGGTATTGGGAATAAAAGGCCAAATTTTCTGGTGCCTAAATTAAAAATCCTTCACAATTTAATAATGAGACTCATAAAAAAAGGACTATTTGGCTCAAGAAAGGGCAAGATGATCGGAGGGGAAAGGTGGAGAAAACAGAAAGCCTATACAGCTAATTTTAGTAAGACCAGGTCAAACGATATGTTACTCATGAGAAGAGAGACACATCTTGAAGTACTTATTGTAAGAATTAGGATCCAGAGCTCCTGAATAAACAGTCGTTGCACTAGTTTTCAAATGCTTAAAATGGGTGCATAGGTGGGGAAGTCTTTAGCAAAAATGAAGGAAAAAAAGTTGTCAAAAGTAAAAATGTAAACTACTATGTACTCTTTTATAGCACTATGATCACTTCAGAAAGAAAAAGTTGATGCTTCTCACTATATCCATGAAAAAAACCAAACACTTTTAAGCAAGATTGGATCGTAAGTCAAGAATTCAAAAGACACAGCACAAACGTGACGCTTTAATCTTGTCTTAACTTTATTTTCTTCAATGGATATAAAAAGGTCAACACCACGGTTATAAAAAGTAAGAGGCTTCTGAAGCCACAGAAAAAAACCCCACATGATCAGTGAAGGACTCTACTTTAAGAACCAATATTTAAATCATGAGTTTTTTTAATTTGAAATCCTCAAATAAATCACTTTCTGTAGATTATACAACAAAATCACAAGTCTTTTTCTATGTCATCAGTTACACTTTCTCAACAGAGATCATAACTACAGAACTGGAATATGTTTCGAGAGCAAACAGATGGAAATGAACCTTAAGAAATTTTAACTATATACAGAAGAATGAAAAAATAAAAGGTTGAATTTTTTTAGTTTTGTTGGTGAGAAATAAATTACTTGCTTCTTGTCCATAAAATGCGGCTAGCCACTATCAGAGAATGTGTTAACACCACTAGCTTGTAATGGATGCAATCATAGTATTACTATCTAAATTTTTGTTTATTTTTCAACAGACTGGTATCTGAAAATCACGCTGTCTTACATTTCTGTTCCTCTGTAACCTTAACCATTACTCCTACTGTGTAAAGGGAAGCACAAATTTAAGGTGACAAAGCACCAGTTGGTGGATGTGAAGTATACTACGAAAGCAGAGACCTATGAAAGCTTCACAGCCATTATGAAATAACTGACCTATATGAAACTGCTACCATGGTTCACAAATTTATTGTCAGGTTCCAGCCTCTAGCTGTTCCCTGATTGTTCTAAATACTTGACAAACTGAAGCCTTTTCACTTTCTGTTGAAATTGCCTCATCTCCCTGTCAGAGCGCCATGGGGGACTCCATTACTTTTCCGACTTCTTTCCCCTACTGACAAGTCATTTAGCTGGCTTCTTGTTGTGAAGGCTGTCCATGTCAAATTAGCCAGGGCCCCTATTGTCCTTATTACCACTCGAAAAGCCATCATGAGTAATGCTATGGGGTCCCTCAGTTGTCATCATTTGTCAGAAAGAAAGGGAGTGTGGTTACATATAGCTGACAGGTAATTTCAGTGTCTACAATTACTCCAATTAGTCTTGTCATAAACAATTCGATAAATGCACACCAATACAAACAGATAAACACACAAAGGTTTCTCACTATTAATGTCATGTAATGGATAAATCAGTGATATAATGCTATATTTTATTTATTTATTTAAACTATGCTCAGCTGCAAGCTGGCAGTTGCTACCTGGTCAGCACAAATTGTACTATCTACTTTCATTAGCTCATCACCACAAGAGAATATGAAAGGCAGTGACAAAATTCATTTAGAAAGAAAAAGACTACAGATTGCCTAGAGGAGGTGTTATAACAAAGATAAAACAAAGGATATATATTAAAGCCTGATTTTCAGAACCAGCTATTTCACACACAGTATTAATATAATTCTCTTCACCAATTGATTCTAGATTTTTTAAAATATACATATTTTAATGTTACACGATCTCTAAAATATGTTAAACAGACCCTGCTATTTCTCAGTTCTGAATGATTTGATTATGGACATAATTTCAATTTACTGGACACTCAATAATACTATGTGGTAAAGTATTTTCAGGATAAAATATTTCAGACATAAAATATCAGCAAAACGTAATGCAGCTCTGTTATAACACAATACCAAAAAAAGAGAAATGCTTCTTTAATTAGATTTACATTCAATACTGTATTAAGACCTGTTAAGCTTATTCTTGTGATCTAGATACATAAATGTTAAAAATCTCGACATCTCTAGAGTCCACTGCACCCTGTCTCTTTGCTGACCGCAGACTTAAGTGATGGTTGAAAAACCCAACACAAGGATGTTGTTGTAGGAAATTGCTTTTGGCAACTATTTGTTCAAACTCAAGATTTTTTTTTAAATGAACACTAAGAACCCACCAGAAAACAGGACAGGTCTCCCTAATGAGTAATCTATTTTAGCACAGTCTTGTCTAGGCATGACAGTTTACTGAGAGGCTTGAAAAACTCGTAATTACCAGTGTTACAGGGCAATTAATGTATATTACACGGCACTACTCATGGCAGCAACTGTCATTTTCTCAATAAAAATGAGTACTCTTCAGCTAAAGGTGACATTAATTGGGACTTTAATGACTATGCAGAGGAGCTGAAGCCAAATATGAACAAAACAGCGATTCAATGAGCGACTTCAGAAACGAGAAAATTGTACTAAAATGAGATTAATTGCTGTTTAGAAAAAGGAAAGAACCTAAAAAGCTATTAAATTGCAGGGTTTGGGTGCCCGGGTGATGGTTGTGATGTTAATCTTGCATTCTCACAGCAGGCAAATATTCACTAAATTCAGAGCCTTTTGACAGCAGGAAAAATCATGTATGCTTAACTTCAATCCATCAAAAATATATTTCAGCTTTTATCAGTGTTCTAAATACTTCTGCAATTTCAAAAATTACTGCTCCATTCCTTGGCTGTCATCATGCAAATGTGAACACTGTCAATATTGCTATGAAAAATTCCCCGGCTTCAAAAGGCCTACTTCAGTGATAAAGAAAGAAAAATGTGAAGATTAGAATTGCAAAACACACACTACTAATACAACAGAAAGCAAACAATAAGAATTTAATATTTAAGTTGTGGAAACTGCTAAAATAGAAAATGATGGGGCGTTGTTTGTGTGTGCGGAAAAAATCAAAGAAAATTATTTCTGAAAATCTTTCAAAGCTTATAACTTTGTAGTTAATTACTCATCACAAATAATTAGGACACAATTTTGCAGCTTAACTTTAGGTGATATAATTATTAAAACTACTCTGTAGTTTCTAAAAGCTTTTATCCCTAAAACTTAATTCTTTAAAGCAATTATATAATTGCTTTTCTTTATAGCCTTTTCAACTGTCATGATGAGTGTATACATAAAACATTGCACTTAAACTCTGACATATAAGAGGGATAAACATAGCTCTGATTCACTTTGAAGTTATATCTCTTGTAACTTGAAATTTGAAAACAGATAATTAGGTTAGCCATTCAGGTGAGCAACTGCATATAAGAATAGCCATACCAGGAATGACCAATGGTCCATCTAGCCCATTAAAAGTATCCTGTCTTCTGACAGTGTTAAAGTTCATATAAGAAGCACAAAATCTATAACATTTGCACCCTTAACAGATGAGAACAGTCATTATGATATTTCACAATTTCCTATTCCATAATCAATTCTGTTTGTTCTGCATTTTAACAAATAAAAATAACCATTTCATCTACAGATTATAAACCTCATGACATTAATATACATATAAAATTCTGGCTATTACCCATGAACCCATATCCACTAAATCAAAGAAAAAATAATGGTGGTATTATATATATCTTCAAATCCACTGATCCTAAAACAGAAATAATATGATTTGCATTATTATCAGTTATTATTATTAAATGCAAACAGCAGGTTAGCAGAAAGGTACAGTTATAAATTTAAACAAATCTGGAATGGAAAAAGTTCAATGGAACTAGTCACAGTACTATGCCCAGAAGTATGTGTAAGATCAGGACCTCACTTGGTAATCAAAGTAATTTACCTACACTGCACACAGTACGTTTAATAACTAGTTAAGACTGTTTACTTTAAAATTATTACATAATATAATTGCAAAGTAGATGAGTTACTGTTAGTATGGGAACCTTAACTTAAACATAAATTTTAGAAAATTAACATAGTTACACTTAATGTTGAATTGAATAAGATTTTTGCATTTAACTTCCTTGTTTAAAACAACAAACAGAGTAGAAAACTGCATGTGTTTAACATTAGCATTTAAATAACCCATTTAGGCTTTGAAGTTCACACTTTTCTTACATGCATGGGGCAAATTTGTGTCAGCTACAGTTGTGATGGAGACAGTTTTCTATAAAGCTAGTTTAACAAGGCCACACTCTCAGATTTGGATAGCAGTATGTTTACAGTGAAATGTCTAATTTTTTTTAAATGAACTTTTAAATTTGTCCATATTATATCCTAAATTCATAGGGTCTGAATCTTACCCCTCTGGCTGTGTAAGGAGCACTGTATAAATAAGAATCAAGCCCACAATATACGCACATTATTTTCCCATGATTCCCTTAGGGCTATTTTTGGAGGATTCTGCTATGTGTTTCATTTACAGCAGAGCTAGCAATAGTGTGGGTAACTCTACAGCTGAGCCTGGAAAATATGAAGTTGTTTTTAAACGGTGTTTTTTCCATTCCACTGTAGTTTGATGTTTTAAATCTGAAAACCCCAAATTTAACAAAGAGACTATTTCTCTCATAGCCCCAGCCACATGGAAAGTTTTGATCTTGTTTCTTTGTGGAATAATTTTTAAGTTCTTAGAGAGAGAAAACAAATAGTTTTGGGGAAAAAATATTTCTCTCACGTTTTCCATAACAAAAGATTACGTAGTATTTTTCTTAAACATAAAAAAGAAGATACACAGCTTTGGATGACACAAAAAAAGGAAAGTATCTACTCAAATTGTGAAAAGCAATGGAGGAAAGCAGAATTAAAACTTAGCTAGAGCTGTTTCTTCCATATTAACTATAATACACACTAAAGGCTGGTTACAAACAGTATGTACATATCACAGTAGAGACTAAAGTATCTTAGAATTCAAGGGTTTCACTGTATTACCATAACAAATACACATTCCAAGTTTTATAATTGGGTCTGTTTAAATTTGCATTGACACAACTGAAATGTTAATGCACCTATTCGTTGCCCTTACACTTTGCTTTTCCTCCTTTCTTCTAACTTTTGTCTTCATTTCACCTTCATTACTTGCACAATATATTTTCATGTGCTACATCTAAGTCTACATTTATATATTCCTGTATGCATTTTTGGCAGGTAATTCTGCTTTCATCATATTAAAAGAACGAACTTTTCAAAATGTAAATTATGTGCAGGTGAAGCTTACTATAACAACTTTTTTTTCTGATTACGTTTGTGCATGTGTAAGTATATAAATTAAAGAAACAGAGCCTTAACTTTTGTAACTCCAAAGTTGAAGCCAATATAAGTACCTTGCTAAGTTGGAGGTTTAAGTAAATGCCTCCTATATGCATGTGAACAGCCTTAAAACTCCCAAGAAAAGGAATTAAATGGGCTACTCACATACTTAAATATGGGAACATAGTTAAGTATCAGGCTGCATTAGGGCACAAATTAATGGAATTTCTTGCTTGAGAGTAGCCAGATCAGGCCCAAATAGTTGTTAGTTTCACAATATTTGTGTCATAATTCAAGAATGTATCTTTTTCAACATAAAGAGGAAACTCAAAAGCCACAAAATCATTGTGCACACTCATGGAAGTGAAGGAAAATGGGATGTGGATCTTTTGTTGAAAAATTCTTGAGCAACCCTATACAGTTTACGTATTGGACTTTTTAAAATTATAGTGCCATATAATGGAGTATATATCATTTTTATTGTATGGACCATACTGATTTCAACAGAATTTCAACTGTACTTTGGTATTTCATATTATAAATTGATATAAATGGCACAAGCATTCCATCTGGTATCAGGGGTTGGTTCCTGTGCAAGCCTATAAAATTCATGTCTGTACCTCTTGCTCCATTCATCAGAAGAAGTGGGTTGGGCCCACGAAAGCTCATTATACTATCTATAATTTTTGTCAGTCTCTAAGGTACTACAGTACCATTCATTGGGGTTTTTTTTAAAGTTTTTTTTAGTTACAAACTAACACGGCTACCCCTCTGTCACTGGTGCTCTGGTAGGACAGTCATTATTACAAATACAGAAAAAGGAAGAAAACTAGTAATAGAGGGCTACTGTTGATTTCCCTCCTTTTCCAAAACTGCAAGGAGTGTTTGAAATCAGGGGCAACTTATTAATTTCATAAAGCTGGGTAATGTTAGTAGCATGTGATATACAAGAGGTCAGATTGGATAATCTGGCTTTAAATACTATGACTTTATCTACTTTTATCTATAACACTGAACTGAGCCTCTCCTCATTGATGGTTGTCCTAGGCAGTTGACCTGCAAAAGTTCAAAGCTGTCAAATTGGTACATCAGAAAGGCCCTCCAGTATTTAAAACAATCATAAATACACATTAACATGGATATATTAACATTCAACTACCAATACACTTTGATTTGATTTTCTAATGTTGTCACTAAGAAAGGAAATAAAATCATAAACAATACACATAATATTAAGGGTAGGACAGAAACTCACAAAACCTTCTAAGTGAAGTAGAACCTCCAGACTCATACATTTACTAATTTATATGTCATACTGTAGCTCAGTAAAGTGATACATTAATGGAAAGTTATTACTAGTTCTAGGTGACAGTAGCTAGTTACATTTAGATACACATCTAAACTTCATTCTGACCTAATGACAGGGAAGTCATTGTGATTTCTTGAATCTGTGAATTAACAAGAGAACAAACAAAACAATAAATCAGCACAAAATGTACCTTGTTCATTTATTTTGACAAGTGTCATTTAGTCTACAGGGACTGAACATGGGACCTATGATTCCTTACCACGTCAACTAAAGACAAGTCCCATTATGATGGAGGCAGTAGCATACACAAATATTTCTGTACCAGTCCTACCCATTATCAGGAAAACGTGTTAGGATGATTGCAATCCTTTTCTTAAAAGGAGAGTGAGTGAGCAGAGAAGTGTTTTTTTTCTTAAATATATAAAACCTTAGATTTTTGCGTGCTTTTGACAACCTCCTTTGACTTGTTGCTAATTAAGTGTGGATATTCAAATCCTTGAATACAAGTATTATACAAGTTTGTCTTGTATTCTACCATATTGACCAGTATCAGCTGCTTCAGGACACAGAGATAAAACTCCCATTCACGACAATTTTATAGTTTACTAATTACATCCTCTTGAGGAAAACTGTCATAGAATCATAGAATACTAGGACTGGAAGGGACCTCAAGGAGTCATCGAGTCCAGTCCCCTGTCCTCATGGCAGGACCAAATACTGTCTAGACCATCCCTAATAGACATTTATCTAACCCACTCTTAAAATATCTCCAGAGATGGAGATTCCACAACCTCCCTGGGCAATTTATTCCTGTATTTGACTACCCTGACAGTTAGGAACTTTTTCCTAATGTCCAACCAAAACCTCCCTTGCTGCAGTTTAAGCCCATTACTTCTCGTTCTATCCTCAGAGGCCAAGATGAACACGTTTCTCCCTCCTCCTTAGGACACCCTTTTAGATACCTGAAAACGGCTATCATGTCCCCCCTCAATCTTCTCTTTTCTAAACTAAACAAACCCAATTCCTTCAGCCTTCCCTCATAGGTCACGTTCTCTAGACCTTTAATCATTCTCGTTGCTCTTCTCTGGACCCTCTCCAATTTCTCCACATCTTTCTTGAAATGAGGTACCCAGAACTGGACACAATACTCCAACTGAGGCCTAACTAGCACAGAGTAGAGCGGAAGAATGACTTCTCATGTCTTGCTCACAACACACCTGTTAATGCATCTCAAATCATGCTTGCTTTTTTTGCAACAGCATCACACTGCTGACTTATATTCAGCTTGTGGTCTTCTATCACCCCTAGATCCCTTTCTGCTGTACTCCTTCCTAGACAGTCGCTTCCCATTCATGAATATACTTTTTGTTAGAGTTCTTATCCTTCTTCTCCTATGTGTGTCCGTGCGTGCGCTAAACCTTTGGCCTTCGTAACATCATTACATGGCAGTAAATTTTACAGGTCAATTGTGCTTTGTGTAAAAATGTACTGCCTTACCAGTTTTAAAATAGTTAATTTTCTATACTTCATTGTTATAGGCACAAGAAAGAAAGCCCAAATAACCTTGTATCCATTATTCATTGCTTTATGTACTTTTTATCATGTTACTTTTCTCAAGGAAGTCTTTCTATGCCTTTAAATATTTTCATTGGCCTTCTTAAATCCTTTACCATTTCTCCTTTCTGAAACAGTTTTCATTTTGAAATTATCCTATCGAAGGCCACAAATCTGGTCTCAAAAGTTAAGATTAACCTAAAAACCTTCAAAACCCAACCAGATTTTTGACTTTTAGTTGCAGAATTTACACAAGTATCAAAATACTGGCCAGTAGCAGGCTGTAGTTATTTAACTGAAATTTTGAATACTTGTGCGCTGTTTTTTCCTTTTTTCAAAATTTGTCCAGCCATCTACAGCAAACATCTCTTGAGTACATTATCAAAGCCTTTATATCATTTAAAGCTGAGCCTAATAAAAGAAAATGAAAACAAGTTTACTCCCTGACATTTTGCAGTTATTATAGGCCTCATTTACAGAGGAAACTTTTTATGGTTTAACTTAAAACGTGAATTTAAACTGATATACAGGTAACAGAGCAGTGGCAGTAGTGGAACAAAGGCGGGAAAAAGAGGGGTGGAGGTAGGGCGTGGGGGTGTCCCACGCCCTCCGAGGGATGGCCCTAGGTATAACTATATTGTATAAGTGCTAAATTACTTTATCATGTAAACAGACCCTAGCTGACACATCTGCACCCCCTGCTCAGGGGGATACAACCTACACTTTGGGAATCAGTGGTGGAGATCATCAGACACTTCTTTCCTTGGTCTATACTAGAAAGTTACACTTATATAGCTATGTCTCTCAGAGGTGTGAAAAATCTACACCCCTATGCTGATGGGAGAAACCCATCACTAAGGAAAAGTGCTTAATGTGTGCTAGGTCTAAGCCCTAGAATGTGTAGGTTTGGCATTTCAAAAACCTGGCAACTCTGGGATTGCTTCATCAATGAACATATTTAAAAAAAACCCAGTACCACTTTCATTAAAAATTATGCATTGCTGAAATACCACATTGGCACAGCTGCAGTGGTGCAGTTGCACCGCTCTAGCGTTTGAAGTATAGGCTTGGCCTGGCATGCTTTGATGAACAATAACATAGTTAACAATGTTGACATTTAAAGTATCATTGGCCTCTGAGTCAGCCCCTACTGAAAGGACGGGGCAGTTCACATTTAGAGCTCTTGCTTCAAACTCTGTGAAAACTCAGGTTTTGTCTACACTTCCAAGTTTGAAGTGCTGCTGTATGGCAATGTAATCACAGCACCAGTACTGGGAGTAGAATCGTTCCTAGAGGGGAGAAGCAACCCAGCAGGCCTTATCCCTGCAAGCCCCACCCCTACTCCATCCCTTCCACTGCCATTGCACCCTTCTCTCAAGCCACCTCCATGCATGATGGGACCTAGACGTTTATCAGGGGACCTGCCTGGGACAGCACAAGGAGTCAGCTCCCTGCACTCACTGTGATGGCAGGAGCTGGAGTAACCTGTAAGCCTGCTCTGAACCACTGTGATGGGAAGCAGAGTGCCCTATCCCAGCCCACTCCCCAGAATGATGAAGGGCTCAGGGATTGCTCTGTTTCCCATGGGGCCCCCGAATGCATGGGGCTTAGGTCAGCCTCTCCAAACCTTTGTATGGGCAGGGTGGTTCTGTCTGGCAGAAAGCTTTTCCATCACTCTAGATAAACCATCTCTGTGGTTAGCTAACAGTGCTGGGACCAAAGCTTGTTTACACTGGTGCTTTACACAGTAACTTACTGCACTTAGGGGTGTGTGTGTTTTTCACATCCCTGAGCAAGAAAATTACAGCACAAGAAAGTGGCAGTACAGATTAGCTCTCAGATACTGTTATAGTTGAAAGTTATTTCTGCATAAAAACCTATAGGAAAAGAAAGACTAACTTAAAAAGAAAAAGATGAAAACTGGGACTCTCTTGGCCCATGGAGTTCTGTGTGTCCCCCTAGTGGATACACCCTACACTGCACCAGAAGATAAAATAAGATCTTGATGAGTGGACTGGTTCTTCCTTGCCTACTGAAATATGAAAAATAATAGAGGTCACAGCAAAACAATAGAGGTCACAGCAAAATTTATTCAGTTTTTTTGGCTTTCAGCAGACATTCATTGAAGGAAGGCCAAGTAGCCTGAAGATTAGTATTTACCCTTCCATTGTATTTAAAATCTCTGGGAATAGTGGAGTAGCAGGGAGGCACTTTTAGGTAACAGGACAGGTAGTCCAATCTTGTTTAGATTTCCTCAGTCAAATTGCAAGATAGAAAGCAGCACCTATCAGCTTTTAGTGCATAGTAATAGTAGAAGGCCACAGGCAAATTACTAGATCAGAACCTACATATTTACCCTAAGAGTAAGTGACTAGGTTGAAGACAAAGGACTGAAGCTCATCCATAAACACTTATGACTATAAAAGGCTTCACTAACATGTTTATTATTTAACTAATGAATAATAAATAAATAAAATCATATTAAAACTATATAGTGGTACACTGAAAATGTAGAAAGACAGGAAAATTCCCGCTAAGGGTATGTGGCAGAATGGCCTACTGACACCTCTTTAGATGTGTATCTAAATGTACCTAGCTACTGTCACCTCTTCTGCAGAATTTCAGCTTACATTATGAAAAGTAAACCTTTAATAGTATGAAACAAACAGAAATGTCTGAGTTCAGAGCACAACAGTAATCCATTCAACTGAGGGAGGTGTTATCGCCAGGCATCTGAGCTAATTAAAATATCAAAAGGGTTTCATACCTCAAGAAAGTAAGGAGAGGGATGATCACAATTCATTCACAATTTACTATGAGTGTCATCACATTTTGATACCAATCATTTTTAGGAGATTCTATCATTTATTTTTTCCCCTTCCAATCAAGGAGCAGCCAACCCCCAGAAGCATAACAGAGCCCATGGGCATACGAAAACTCTGCTGAGGGAAACCAGGTTTAAGGAATCCATTGGATACCTGAGCATAAATGACAAAAGTATAGTCAAAGAGGAGATGACTATATGAAAGGTAGGTAGGATTTGGGGTGGGAATGGAATGAAGAGAAGGAGGTTGTTGGCAAAGATCTATTCTAAGTGTAAGGGGAAGCATAAAAGAAAGGTGAAAATAAAAGACCAGAAGAGACAAAGACTGTTGCCAGAAGAGTGGACATAGGGGACCATGGAGAAAATTAGCGATGACAACAACTTTACTAAAATATGCAATATCTAATTTCAAAAAAAGGTGGCGGCTAACAGAAAAATAATAGAATTTCAAGCTGTTGCAGAAAAGATTTAGAGGCCAGTTGTAACAGGAGCAGGGATATTGCAAGACAAAGACCATTTATCCAAGGTAAACTGAAACATTCTGCTGGCAGCTGTTAGAGGATTCATATGGAAAAACTTTTAGCAAATGTAGTTCAAATAGTTGATGTACTGTTAGAGTGTCCTTTAAAGTTGTGTAAAAACACTAAGGAAAATAAAAGCCAAACATCATAACAGGTGACTAAAGTTCATGAGATTATACTAAAGCCAACAGAGTAAATGCAAACATATAGTTTATTTTTGTCATCTGGTTTATCTTAATGACAGGCTAAAAATTCATTTATAACCTGTATACAAAATTCCATGTTTAGATCAATATCACATGCAGCTTTCATGAAATAGTATACATTAAAATGAGTAACAGAAATCTGTAATGGTCAAAGACAACCAATAGCAAAACCACTAAATTCCAGTTGTCAAACATGATTTACTATGTATATTTCTCCTTTTTTTCCTGTTAAAACAGTAATTATTAAAACTAAAGTGATATGGGTGAGTGTTTATGACTTTCTATTAAAAAGCCTGACTTAAAGCAGTATTCATTTAAATTTAAGGTTGAAGAAAATCATGCAGAGATCTCCGTTCGATGGCCTAGTGACTTTATATCCTCTTGTCAAACCTCAGCAGTTTTATTTGTAGTGATACATGCTGGAGAAGGTTGGAGGTTAAAGTTGATAGTAGGGCCAACAGGAAAGCCAACCAACTTCTTTGAAAAGATTACAACCTTTAACATATTAGGATCTGTTGGTAGTTACTGCTAATTTTACAAGTCTATATTTTGTGCACTCCTTACCTTTTTTCCAAAAGTCCAGATCAAATGAATGAAATAAATGACCTTCGTACTTTCTGACAGTTATTGCTTCCTAATTTCACTACTGTGTAAGCTATTTATTTGTTGATTTAAAATAATGATTAGCAAGGATTCACCGTTTTTCTAATAACCAACTATAGGCAGTTAACATTCTAATGACCAGCTCTTGGACTCTCCCTTGCCCCTAGACTCAATTTCCCAGCTCTTCCAAAAGACTGACCACTAAGATGATCCACAGGACTTCCCCACAGAAATCAAATCTTTCTTAATATTGCATTAGCAGCATTCCATTTATTAAAACATGGATACCTAGTTCCCTTCATTATCATCTTTCCCTTGCCATTTCTAAAGAAGCATGAGAAGCAGCAACTCTCTGGAATGGAAAATTCTGAATACTTGGTAAGGATACATTATAAAAGAGAGTCCAAAATATTTATATATTCCTAGTGAACAAATTTGTTATGACTAACAAGTGGTATGTGTAAAAAAACCAACTTGTAACAAAGGATGCACAACTTTTTTAGTGTTTAAGCTTTCTCCTAATTTGCTACTTTCTTTAGAATGCAATATTTGCACTATATAGCACAGGATTATGGATGATTAGTATTTTTGAGCGAATGTAAGTCACAAGTAAACTATGACATTAAAGAACAAATTCAGGATAACCTTTTCCAATTCTTCATTTGTCCTAGGCTGGTTACAAAACAATTCAGTTGAAAACAGAACATATTAAGTTAAAAAACAACAACTATCACTGCATTTGTTAATGCTTATGCAATTTAAAAATTAAAGAACTTGAACCAATTTTCTTGCAATGCAGCTGACATCTGTGATGTTTTACTTGCAGGTGAACATCAGCCAAACTGTTATGTTGATTCATTAATTATCCATTACTATAATTAGGCAATATTATGCTTCAAAACATGTAAAACAAAAAACATACATATTATCTGCTTGCTAGTATAAGCAATCAATAGGGATGTTGTAAAAACCTCACATTTAATGTTTTCAAGTAGCAGATTTGATTTCCAAGTCTCTTGACTTTCAAATGCCCCTTACCTCCCAAAGAAACATTTGGAAAAAGTAAAAATTCTGCATTTCATAGCACCATCTAGTATTGCTACAATTTTAATGCTATCTAACTAGATGCATTCTAATAGCAATTGACTAGCTAATTAATACTCTATACCAAAAGGAATATTGTATGTGTACCTTTGTATCATTGAAGAGATTGAGGCAGGAAGGTGCAATTCTATGTAAGTAAAACATTTAATATCCCATGATGCCCATAGTTTCTGGTTTTAGTTGTAATTTAAGAAACAAACATAGCCCTAAAAAGTTTTAAATTTTCCACTGATTTCAAACTATTCATTTTTGCCATTATGCATCATTATCAAAGAGAGGAAGAGACTTTTATGGTAAAAGTATAAAAACATTTACACTGTCAGTTAAATGTGCCACACTGTATCAGTTTTACTCATACCCAAACACTATCCAAGAATGTGATAAGGTAGCAGCAATTTCATTTAAAACTCCACATTTCAGGGGTTTATAACATACAAATTTGATCTGGGACAGCATTTAAAATATGACATTATACCTGTGAACTGATCCTAGTCCCAAAACTAGCATAAATTTGACTACCAGAGAGTTACAAAAGTGGAAAAAAAGAGGAATTTGGCTTCTGAACAATTCATATTAAAGGAATGAAGATATGGAATAACACCTGAAGCATAGATACAGACTGACATCAAATTATTCAAAAGCAGCTAGATGCTTTGCTCTGTTGAAAATCAGGCTATTTACATAGGTGCCTAAAACATAGATTTTGGAGCCTAATTTTAGGCACCCATTTTTCAATTGGCTTAGATTTTTATTGTATTAATGTATTAAAAACACTACAAATGGGATATAACTATTCAAAAATGCACAAAATATCCTGAAATTTTTATAGTCTTAAGCTCAAAATTCTGGCTCTCAGAAAGTTAGAAAATTAGAGTATTTCTCTTTCACATTAAACCAGCTTTTTTTTTTTTTTTTTTTTTTTTAAATTTGTGTATCCTACTAAACTCTTCCCTTTGAATTCAGACTTTTACAAGGGAACCTTTTCCATGTGCTCTTTGATAGCTATCCACTTAACTCTTGGAGAAGTACTGCAGCCTCACTGTGTACATATTTCAACAGTGTGTGGCAGGATGGCTCTTCCTACCATCCAGCTGGTATTTGGATTCATCTCATATTGTCTCCTGTCCTTCCAATATTCTCATTTGTGAAAAAGCACATCTTCACAAAGAGTATGAAAAAATGAAAAAGTTTGACAAGTGCTAATTATACAGGTAGGGGATATTTACAAAATATTATCTCTTACACGCTTGGTATCATTTAATCTTAAAACACAGTGGTTGTGTCTACACTGGGCCACTTATTCTGGAAAAGCATCCGCTTTTCTGGAATAAGCTGAGAGCTGTCTACACTGGCCCCTTGAATTTCTGGAAAAGCAGTGACGATTTACTGTAAGAAATCAGCTGCTTTTCCGGAAAAACTATGCTGCTCCCACTCGGGAAAAAGTCCTTTTTCCGGAAAACTGTTCCGGAAAAGGGCCAGTGTAGACAGCACAGTAGTCTTTTCCGCAAAAAAGCCCCGATCGCGAAAATGACAATCGGGGCTTTTTTCCGGAAAAGCGCGTCTACATTGGCCACGGACGCTTTTCCAGAACAAGGGCTTTTCCGGAAAAGCATCCTGCCAATGTAGACGCTCTTTTTCCAGAAATACTTATAACGGAAAACTGTTCTAACCATTTCCAGAAAAAGGTGCTAGTGTAGACACAGCCAGTATGTATTATTGACCTAGATTATCCGTTAAGAGCTGTACATCGAGGAAACTAGTCACACAGTACGAGGCCTCAGCCACCTTCAAATCACTATCCTTCTCTAGACTCTGTGGAGGCCTATGCACATGGTCTCATGGTCTAAGCTAGCAGAGAGGAAAGAGATTGGGTAATCACCATGCAAACCATCCCCTTACTATTCCCTTTGAAATTAATCAGAAATGAGTATTGTTTTTCTGAGACCTCATACAAATCTTAAGACAATAATCACCATAGACTATGGCAGTGTGGCTCCAATGGAACCATATTGAGCCAGATCCAGAGCCAATGCAAAGTGTAAGGCGCTATGGCATGGCAAACACCAAGGACTCTTCCGTGGGAGATAACTCTTTCCAAAATGGAAAAAAATGAGCGGGTTTCTTCATAAATATTTCCTGTCCTTGAACTCTCCTATGGATTTTTTTGAAGACATGAATGATCAAGGTAACAGTTGGGGGGAGGGAAAGGGGAAAGGGAGGAAGGAGATATCATACAATGATTTCCAGTCTTGTCCTTATCCCCTTAATAAAGCATACAAATTAGGGCCAAAAATCAAGGCAAGTAAATGGTATTTTCATAATATTTTATGCCAAAGTATAGCTTGCTCCCTGCTGCACGTTTCCCCAGTTCCTCCAAAAACAATATATGCAATGGTTGTAAGATGATGAGAGTTCTGAGAAGATTTAAACTTAAACTTAAAGTTTTTTCTGCAGGATTCGTATAACAATTATGTATTATACAGCCATATACTGTACATATTCCATCCTAGGTTTTCTAAAACATTTTATAAGTCTCACAATGCTTTTTGTAAGAGGGTAATGTTATTTGAATGTACAAATAGTGAATTTAAGAAACAGAAATATTAAGAAATTTACTCAACATCACATAAGACATAAGTGGCAGAACAGGGACTTGATCTTGTATCTTCTGAGTAATAACAATGTATTATACCCTCTATCTACTGTACATTGTTGCCAAGAGTTAATGATCCACAGTACACAATAAAGTCATTCTACTGGGCTTACTCCTGCTCTGATTATTATTTTCACCGAAAGGCCCTAACCAGGGTCAAGACTCCATTGAGCTAGACACCAAAAATACCTCAAAGAAATTACAGTTTAAGGCCCTGATCATTCAAAGATTTATGTATGCACTTCTGATAAAGATGTGTGTAAGTCATTGCATGAATAAGGCCTAATTTATATTAAACTATTTATGTCAATGAGATAGGACTGGCTCCAGTGTATTGTGGAAAATTACTTAATTTAGGTTTTATATAACAAAAGTTAAATATTAGCATAAATTAATATGTACATTACGAATGTACAACACAATAATATTATAGCTTATCTGTCATATGAAGGCTTATTTTAATACAAGTGATGCATAAATATGTATTCTCCCTAACTGTACTGCAAACTACAATCCAAGAATGCATTTTTTAAATGTCTGAAGGGGTTAATGAGAACCTCTGGACACAATCATCCTTGTTTTGTTGCAACTGCCGTAGGCATCGAGCTTGAAAGGAGGAGTTAAAAAGGACTGAACTTGGTTCATTTAGGGCCTGATCATGAAGAAGGGCTTATCTTTCATTCTAATTGAGAGATACCTGGGTGGAGTCTGGGATGTGTGTTGGACTGCTGGCCAAGAGAGCATCCTTGAAAGATGGTAGGCTTGCAACTTGAAGCCCAAGGCAGTTAGGAAGCAAAGTGGCCTAAAATGAGTTTGTCGAGGATTCTGTGTACTGGTGGAAGGGCTGGTGGGAATCAGGAAGACTCCTGGCTGAGTCAGGGACTGCCATGCCAGAGGAATGGGAAAAACTTTTCTGTAGCAGAACCAGCTGCTAAGAAGCTCTGCAGTGAGCCTAAAGATGTAAAGAAAGCAAGAATGACACACTAGGACTTGGTCTACACTAGGAAATTATTTTGAAATAGCTACATTTGACCTACCTCCTGATTTGACAAAATTGAAATATCTTGTCCCCACTATAGGGAAGCCTCGAAGGTAGTCTGAGGAAGACTCCGTTAATGTGGACGCGTTACCTCAACTTGGAGCCCCAGGAAGCACTGGGGAGTAATTAGATCGAATTACTCTGAGAAGTAGTTATTTTGAAATAATGGCACCACTAATGCTATTTCACACTAATGCTATTTCAAAATAATTATTTCAAAATTAGCGTTATTCCCTGAGAATAGCAGGAGTTCAGATTTTTAAATAAACAGTCCCTTGTTCCAAAATAATGAGCTTTAAAGTGTTGACGCTTTGCTCATAAAATTGACTTACAGGGGATTATTTTGAAATAAAGCCCTAGTGTAGACCAGGGCTAGCCACCTGGGAAAAGGCTGATGCAAAGGCCCAAGACAGAACAAGGTAACTAGTTGTTCAGGGAGACAGCAAACAATCTGTGTAGTCAAGCCCTTATTGTCTATTTAAGGGTTCCTGGATTGGAACCCAGCAGAGCGGCAGGGGCTGGGCTCTCCTTTCAGATCGCAGAGGAAGATGGAGCAGACCTCTCTGTTCTGATAAGGAGGTAAAGAACTATTACAGCCTCTGATAATAAATATGTATGGACTTGGAACACAGGCTTGACAGTTATTATTTGGACTACTGGTTTACTCCAGACAGGGTGGGACTCTATGAAAGACAGCAGGAGTCACAAGAAGAAAAAGGAAGTTACCTCATGCAGTAATGACAGTTCTTCCAGGTGGGTGCGCGCCACTGCTGGTGTCGGGCTCATCCCGGTGCCGTAGATTAGAGATTTTTCTAGCCGTATATGGTCGGGCTGCGCATGTGCAGTAGGAGTGCATGTCATTCATGTCTTTGGAGTTCGCGCACACAGCCCGACTCCCTTCAGTTTTTCCATGTACCCCTCTTGCATGGTATGGATCCAAAGAACAATGGAGAAAGGGTGGGTCATGGAGCACCCACGGGGACACACATCTCAAAGAACCATCATTACTGCACAAGGAGAGTAACTTCCTTTTCTTCGAGTTTGTCCCCATGGGTGCTCCACTCTTGGTGACTGTTAAGCAGTACCTAGAATCTGGAAGATGGGTTTCAGATTTTTATATGCAGATAATAGGACTGCATGAACTACTGTAGAGGGAATTGCATAATTTCTCATGAAAGTGTGGCTGGATGACTACAAAGCTGCTGCACAGAGGTCTTGTAGAATGACTTCCTTCAAAAAGGCTGTTGACATGGCGATGCCCCATGTAGAGTGTGCCCCGGGGATTGTACAAAGTATTCTGCCCCCAAGTGAGTAACATTGGGTGATGCAAGAAGTTAATGTTACCCAAAAATTCCCCCTGGAGGCCACCCAAGATTACACTAGTATGGATTTACTGATTGAGGAATTAACACTCCACTATATGTGCTATATGGTTACACTAAAGAGGATAGAGCTGCCATTAAAGGTTTAAACTAAAGGGGAACCATATCTCTCTCTCTCTCTCTCTCTCTCACACACACACACACACCTGCCCATAGGCACTCACACAGTCATATAGGTTGCAGAAGAAACCAAGGCATGTCTGTCTGCTGATCATGGCTGGGGAGTTGGTCAGGAGCTTCTGGCTGCAGAAAGAGGAGCTTCTCAGAAAGGCTATGTCTAGACTGCAAGCCTCTTTCGAAAGAGAGCGTCTAGACTGCACGCTGAACTTTCGAAAAAGCGGCTTGCTTTTTCGAAAGAAAGCATCCAGTGAGTCTGGATGCTCTCTTTCGAAGAAGCCCTATTTACATTGAAGAACGCCTTCTTTCGAAAGAGGAAGAGGAACTTTCGAAAGAAGGCGTTCTTCCTCGTGAAATGAGGTTTACCGCCATTGAAAGAAAAGCCGCGTTCTTTCAATTTAATTTCGAAAGAATGCGGCTTGAGGCTGGACGCAGGGAAAGTTTTTTCGGAAAAAGGCTACTTTTCCCGAAAAAACCCCTGAGTCTGGACACAGCCAAAGAGAGGGCTTTTGCCACATGCTCTCTCCTTTTATTGCCTCTATACAACTCCTGTGAGTCATCCACATTCGTCACCAGGAAACATGCCCAGACTTCCCCGGATCCAGCAGAGCAGCAGTGTATCCTTAATTGGTCTGATGACTCATTACCCAGCTCCATGTGCTCAGCTTTGCAGCTTCTAATCCAAAATACACAATAGTCTCCACTCACACACAGACACACATTCCTATCTTAGAGAGAATGCAACTTACAAGCAGAGTGGCTGAGAGTTACAAAGATTACAAAATGGCAAGGTTTAACAAAGATTACAACCAGTTGCAGAGTTTAAAAGTCAATGCAACTGAAACAAAATTACAAAGCTTCAGAGAATCATTTACAAATCATCAGTAATTACGTGATTTAGAAGACAACTGTCCTCCCTCCCTCCCCCCCGCCCAGCAACGCAGTCAGCAGGAGATTTTTGTCCGTCTCTAAGTCCCGTGTTGGCAGGACTGTACAGTTTAGAGTATTTCCAGAAAATCCATGTGTAAAATCAAGTAAAAGTTTGGGTGGAGGCTTTATGCAACATTAAACATTTGGAAATACACTCTGATGATAGTGGTGTACCACAAGAGTGCTCCACAAGCGATAAAAGCAGAGTCTGTGACTTGCAGAAAAGCCGTGTTTAGTCGATATAAAACGATAATGCCCTCTGGACATCTAGGGTGTGTAACACTGCTGTCTCAGGAGAACCATGAGGCTTTGGGTAGAATGTAGGCAGGACGTTAGGCTTATTAATGTGGAATTCTGAGGAGACTTTAGGCAGAAAGGAGGGGTGCAGTTGGGGGGAACACTCTGTCCTTATGGAATACTGTGTAAGGTGAAGATGCCGTGAGGGCCGCAATTTCACTAACTCATTTTGCAGATGTGACTTCCACTAGAAACTAGGTTTTTGTTGTTAATAAGGAGAGCAAGCATGAGGCCAAAGGCTCAAATGCCCAAGGTCTAGTTAGTGAATCAAGAATCAACTCTAGGTCCAAAGTCAGGACTAAGGGTTTATATGGAGGGTTTAGGTTGTGAATCCCTCTAAAAAAATCTCAGAGATAGGGTGTGCCAATAACAAAAATCCATCAGTCGGAGGATGAAAAGCTGCCAGCAAAATCAGATGAACTAGAAGGGAGGTGAGTGTTAGACCCTGCTGTTTGAGGTGCAAAATGTAATCAAAGATGGTATTCAGAGGAGTGGTAGCTGGTTGAGTGCCAGTGTTATCACACCATGCTGTAATATTCTTATTCTCTATTTATTGACAATTACCAAGCAAGCAGAATATCCATACTAAGCATACAGTGGCATGCTCACCAATGCTGATAAAGGCAGATGGATTTCCCCTATTGGCCAAGCAAGGTCAGTCTCTCTGAATCCTAGTCGCTGCACATCATGGCTGTGTAGAAGGGTTCTGGAAGCTCTGATCTGTGTGTCTTGGAGGTGAGTTGTTCTTCGAGGTCTTTCCTTCTTCTTCTTCTTGCTGCTCCTTTCTTCTTTTCCTGCTGGCCTCCTTCTTGGACCCCAGTTTATATAGGGAAACTTGAGTCCTGCTTAGCAATACCATATCCAATTATTTTAGTATAATTTTACTAGCCAAACATAACATACTGTAACAGAATTACCTAACCAATCATGCTCCACCACCTTAGTTAATTTACACTTGGCACAATTAATTATACAACAGATAGAAACAATTATAAACCAGACAAAGATCATACAGCCAAGCAATAAGAAAGTGAGGACCATAATCACAGAAGGAGGATTCCACAACCTCAACTACCGATAAAAAGTATCTTGCCAGATGAAATACTGTTAAACTAAGTTTTCACTATCCATCTTGAGATCTATTTCTTCATCTGCTAACAGTGGGTGCCATTAGGACAGGATCGCCTAACAGCCTAGTCTAACACCATTTTAATGCAATTTAGACAGAATGTGAGTATGTGGCTTCAAGCTTTACAGCTAATGGCTGTTGCTCTTCAATCTAGCTGCAGAGGAAGGCTTTAGGCCTTCCATTATGGTTACAGGCCTTCCAATATGGCTACAAAAAAACCATATTGTTACACTGCAGGGGCTTGGTATTCTGGAAAGATCTACTGTAAGAAACTCCCAGAAATGAAATATGGCATGTATGATGCACATGTGGATCACCCTTTTGTGGTCTATTGCGAAATGCCAGCTGAGAGGATCTGCAGTTGTATTGTTGACCCCTGTGAGGTAGAATGCAACGAGACTGATGTTGTTGATATAGCAGTTCCATAGGCCTACAGCCTCTACATAGAGAGATGGAGAGCAGGTACAACCTTGACAACTGATATAAAAAATGGTGGTGACATTGTTGGTGAGGATATGAACCATGAATCTGCGAATGTTTGCAAGCATTGCTCACCGCATGGAGTTTTAGAAGAATGATATGCAATCTGGATTCGTGAGTTGACCATTTGCTCTGAGCGAAGTGGTGTTGCATGTGTTCGCCCCAGCCAAGCAGGTAGGCATCTGTGGTAATTTGTCGAGATGGCTGCGTCTGGTGAAATGGGACACCAGTGAGGAGGTTCTTTGGATGGGTCCACCATCACAAGGAAGTGATAACTCATGAGGGAATAACTGAAGTGTAGGAGCATAAGCTTTCATGGGCAAAGACCCACTTCGTCAGATGCATGTCATCTGACGAAGTGGGTCTTTGCCCACGAAAGCTTATGCTCCTACACTTCAGTTAGTCTATAAAGTGCCACAGGACTCCTCGTCGCTTTTGCAGATTCAGACTAACACGGCTACCCCTCTGATACTTGACATCATGAGGGAATGTATACCTGCTTGCACACGTGATGCTTGGATGGGGTGTAGACTGAGGACAGCCAGTGCTAGAGACACTGAAAGTGCAGACTTGCATATCGGATCATATATCGTGGGGCCAGCATGTCCCATGAGCTGGAGGCATATGAACACAGTCATGGTGGGACTTGGACACCATAACAGAGATAAGGCTTTTTATGGCCTCGAAACGTTGGAAAGGAAGGCATGTGCGTACAAATGCTTTGGGTGTAAAGTAGACTTCTGCTCATTTATGATGAGGCCAAGAGATTTGAAGAGCCTCTTGGCAAACAGGAGGATCTGCAATGTTGCTTTTTGCGATGGATCTTGTATGAAGCAGATGTCTAAGTAAGGAAAGATCATGATGCCTTTGTGATGAGCCGCCACGACCACAAGGGTCTTCAAAAAGATTCTGGGAGAATAAGAAAGTCTAAAGGGTAGGACTCGATACTGGAAATGATCGGAAACACTCATAAAGCAGAGGAAGCATCTGCGCTCTGGCTGAATGGTGACGTGAAAATAAGCGTCTTGCAGGTTGAGGGCTGCAAACACACTCCTCCTAGTGCCAGGATGATGGACGCGAATAGGATCATTTTGAATCATTGCTTGTGGAGGTACGTGTTTAGCTGGCGAAGACAGAGGATGGGCCTCCAACCTCCTGTTCTTTTCTCTGTGAGAAAGTAGTTTGAGTAGAAACCCTTGCCTTGATGTTGTTTGGAACTCTCTCTACAGCTCATATGTGTAGAAGATAGTTCACCTCTTCATAGAAGCATTTCATGAGAGGGGTTTGGCAGGGCTATTCCCCACTCTGGCACTTCAAGTGCAGAAGGTGGGGATCCACAAAGACTTCAAATATACCTTGCCTCTACAAGCTCTGGTTATAAAAAACTCGCCAGAGTCACAGATTCACTGACTTTGGGGGGTGGGTAGCTGCCACCATCAAGTTATTTTAGCCCTAACCATAGGGGCGAACACTTGAATTCTCCTTCAGGGGTACCCCCAAGCTCTTTTGCCTTGGAAGAGAAGAGAGAGGAAAGCAGCTGCAGTCTCTGGTAACTAACCGTCCAGTCTCAGGCAGGCAAATATACACACAGACCCATTACTCTCCAGGAAACAAGAATCAAATCATCACCTTAAAAAGTTGTAATAAAATACTTTTATTATAAAACAAAAGATATAATTGATAAAGCATACTTGGTTGCTAGATGTTACAGAGCAACTAAGGAAAACAAATTAAAACACAGAGAAAAACTCTGGGAACAATTTTTAGATGGTGAATGGGGAAGGGGAGGCATGGATTCCCACAGAGAATTTCAAGCCAAACCACAAAATAAAGGAAATACCCTGATCGACTAGATTCCCTTTTCCCCTTTCCTTATTCACAATCTTCTCTTAGTTCAGTCCACTTTCATGCCCCAAATTCCTTGGCGCAGCATGGTAGTCCTTCCTGGGTTAAAATCTTTCTGTCTCTCGCAACTCCTGGTTTAACTCTCCCACACAAAGAAAGCAGGCAAGGTACCTTATACAATTAAAATTTCAGCACTTTATTTCTATTGGGTCTTCTGGCTTCCTGCCAACACCCTTGCAAGCTACCTGAGTTTAAGCCCTTTGTCACCAGGTGCTGGACAGCACTCCTCCTATCCATTACAGGGTCCCTGAATAGCCATGGGGTAGGTGGGTAAGTTGGGGAAAATGAAGTAAAGGGAATAGTTTCCAAGTTAGACGATTTATAGGACCCAATGGTCTGTAATAATTGCTGCCCACAGGTTGTAAAAAGGGCCCTGATGGTGGTGAAAGGTCCCGTGATCACGAGGCACTTAGTGGAATGGAGAGATCTTGCAGGCCCTCGACCAATGCCTCAAACCTGCTGCTTGGAGGCTTGCTGGTTGGCGGAACGTTTGTTAGTGCCCCGTCACGTTGGTTTCTTGCCCTTACTCAAATGTTTTTTGCTGATGCCTGGCGTAGGAGAACTCTCCGTGCCTCTGGTAAGGAGTGTAACATCTCCTGTGATAAGGTGGTGTGTACATTACCAGAGTGCGTAATGTGGTGTGGGAATCCTGAAGGACTTCGTTAGTCTTTGCTGTGAACAGTTCCTCCTTGTCAAATGCAAGATCTTCGACCTTGGTTTGTAGCTCCTTTGGCACACCACCTGCTGCCTGTAACCAAGAAGTACACTTCATGACCACTGAAGTAGCTGTTGCCTGTGACACGGTACTGGTAGCATCAGTGCTCCCCCCCCCCCAAAGGTGACAGTACTCCAGGGGAAAAGTTGTTGAGCTCTGACTGGAGATGCCGGTACTGCATACCGGGGAGTACCAATCACAAAAAAAGCACTGGGTAGCATCCAGTGCCATCTGGAGTGCTGTGCATGAAGTGGTGAAAACCTCCTGAACCAAGGATTTTAGGATGGATCATTTGTCAGTTGGTAAATGTTGCATGAGCTCAGTTAACTCAGCATAATTGTCAAAATCATGATTAGCAAGCAAACTATGAAGATGGGAGGCCAGTACTGATCTGTGGGCAGGTGTTGATGGTGCTGTTGTGAGGTGCCTGGATGGAACACAATGACAGTATGGTGACCACCATGATGGTTGATGAGGGTGGTATGACCAGTCAGAATGCCATGGAAGATGGTAAGAGTATCATGGTTGGTGTCTATCATAAGGTATATTTGGTCTGATTGGGGAGGAGTGTTGAGAGGAAAATACACTCTTGTGGTTGTCGTCATAGTCAGAAGTAATGTGAGCGCTCTGGTGACCTTGGTAAATGGGAAGTGTCCCTAGCCGGTGATGGTGACTGTGAAGACTGAGTGTGCACTGCATTCTGTGGTGACCTTGAGCACGATGCCACAGATAGCACTGGTACATCGGCATGACGCTTGTGAGTCAAGTGGTGCTGAGAACTGGAGGGTTCCCGTGGTGCCAGTGAACACAATGCTAGTGGAAGAGGCATCAGTGCTAGTGGAGAGGGCACCAATTCTGGGCGTGGCAAGCGCGGCAATGGTCTGGTGGATTTCTCCCTTGCTTTCATCAGTGCCGGGGTCTTGTTTGGCATTTGCGGTGCTGGGGTATTATCTGGATCCCAGACTTCCAGTGACTTTGGTGCCATTGCTGTCACTGCCATGGTTTGTGAGGTTTGGGGTTTTGGTTCTGTGACCGATGTGGCACACGGATACCCGG
This sequence comes from Pelodiscus sinensis, assembly GCF_052426305.1. Lineage (NCBI taxonomy): Eukaryota > Metazoa > Chordata > Testudines > Trionychidae > Pelodiscus > Pelodiscus sinensis. The sequence continues at coordinate 56,953,880 of NC_143056.1, read as the reverse complement.
CGCTGGAGGTGCCCAGTTTGTCTCCCATGTTGACTCTGGAAAAGGGCTGCAGAGTTCCTCCTTTGCCAGCAACTTAGATGCAGGGGAGCGTGCCTGTTTCTTTTGTTTGCTGGGGTTCTCTTGCTGAGTACTCCCCTGTTTGGGTGTTTGGGGCTCAAGGGCCTTATAGAAGAGAAGCATTCTCAGTTTGAGCTCCCTGTCTGTGAGGCTACAACAGTGCACATATTTCTGAGTAATGTATACCTCACCCGAGAACTGAATACAAGACTCGTGGCCATCTGAAGCAGACATTGGGTCACGACACCTGTTGGATTTCTTAAAGCCAGGTGAACAGGCATTTTATCCAGCTCTTCCCTGAGGCAGTATGTTATTTGGTTGGATTTTATAGTTTATTTAATCATACTTGGAGCGTTATTTTTTTTTAAACAGGTTTGTCTCAGTGTCACCTTGGTGGTGTGAGTCCTTCTGCTGCCTTATTGGGATTTTGAAAGGCTTCTAATTAATTTGTAGTCTTTTTTTTTTTAAATGAGGGGGGCCGCCATTGGGCTGAGTTTTGCTGCGATGTTCCTCAAGGGTGTTGAGCAAAAACTATTTACATGAGGGAAAAAAAAAGTATCTTAAAAAAAAAAACCTAGAAGAGCTAGAAGAACAAAAATTATAAACTGACTAAATTAAAGCATCTTTTCATTCACAGGAATGGAAGGTGGAGGAGAGGGATCGAGTTCCATCTACAACCGAGGGCAGTACAAAGGAACTGAAGGGAGTCAAGCAGTGGGCATGAACTCCAAAGGCATCAACTGCACATGCTCCTGCTGCGCATGCGAGGCCCAACAACATACTGCTGGAAAAATCTCCAATATGCAGTGCTGTGACAAGCCCAACACCAACAACAGAGCACCCACAGGGACATCCCTCATAAAAGAGCTGACCACCACAAGTTTGGCTCAGCTGTCAGAAGACATTAAAGGAGGAGAGCCCAACTACAGCGAGTGTACTGACTGGTAAGTAATATGTTTACAAACCTCCATCCATAAACGGGGGGGGGGGGGGCAAGGAAAGAAGAAATTACAGAAAAATCCATTAGAATAATCTCTATTTACATTTAGATATTATAGTCATTTTTGTCTCAACAGAACAGGAGTAGAAAACCCCTCCTGCTTCATTTCACACAGCCTACAGCAAGTCTCCATCCCATGGGCTGAGAGCCCCTGACCCTGTCCCTGAGAATCCAAAGTGCAGAGACGATCAAAGAGGCTCTAGGGAGTGGCATAGAACAAGGGACTCTGACTTAGCTCTACTGCCCTGCCAACTGGGAGTTGCCTGAGTTAAGCGCTGCATTCCACACCCTGGACCCTCTCCTTTACCTCAACTTCCTGACCCAGTTCTGAGTCCCTTCCTGAAGTATAACTTCTTCCTGGAGCCCACACTCAAACCTCCTCCCACACCCCAGTCCCAGCCCTAAGCCAACTCTTACACCCCAAAGCCCCCATTCCCATTCCTCATTCCCAGCTACAGCCGCCTCCTACAACCAACCGCCTATCCCAAAACAGAACCCCTTCTCTCACCCGGGAATCCCTCATTTCTGGCCCTACCGTGGAGCCTAGGGGAAGCCTGCAGGGCTGTGGGTGGTTTATGACTGATTTTTTTCTATGGGTCAATGGGCCTGACAGAAAAAAGGTTCCCCTTTTTTCTGCAATAGGCACTTATGCACATACAAAAATTACCAGTGAAATACAATTGTCATTTCTGTAGTTAAATGTGCATATTGTATGCAGAAAAAGCTTAATGTTTTGCTACTTATGCTTTGTATAGTATCAAGGTATATATTATTTAAGTGCATTACCAGTGCATCTCAGGCTCTCCTATTCTCTGCTGATGGCACATAATAGTCTAGTTACCTATGGGCTAGAAAGCTTTGGTCTAATTTTGGCGGTTGGGTTTAGTGTGCAGGTGTTGGATGGTGGTAATGATCTGTTATATACAGGAGGTCAGAGTAGATGATATGGTGGTCCTTTCTGGCCTTAAACTCTATGACGTCTCAGAAAAGTGAGAGAGCTGCCATGCCCAACCAGCCTCTGAATGCACAATGAGCAGAGTGGTAAGCTACATAAAGACCGATGTCTTGTTTAGACAATGTTCAGCAGGATGTGGTTTATTTTGTTCAGTAGGTCACTGCCTAATATATTAAATGGGTTGTGCCATCTACTTTTGCCACAGTTCTGCCAATGCCAGCCACTTCAGTGCAATACATGATAAATTTCATCACCATCAAAGGAAAGTATATTTTTTTTCAAAATATTATCTCCTGCCTCACAAATTCTTGTGTTGAAGAAAAACACACGACTCTTGGATATTAAAAATTAAAGACATCGTAAGTACCAAGAGTTTCCAGAATAGTAAATGTTCTTCGATTCACATAGCCTGCCACTCTCAGGCAAATGAAAATATTATTTTAAAGCGATTTTGTTTGTTATTAATACATTTTAGATTGCTCCTGATAGCACTTATAACTATAAAGCTAACAGAAAGAAGAATTACTTAGCAAAGTATCCTCATTTGTTGAAAATGCACTTCTATTATGTTGATTTATCTGTACGAGAGCCCACTAAAAGATAGAAAACTTGCACACAGAATACTTTTGTACTATGACAAAACAACCAATCAATGTGAATGTTGTCTGTGCAGTAGGGTGAGCGCAAACTGAACTTATAAAAAATCTTCACAGGAAAGGACAAGATTGAACAAGGGATCCTAGCTCTCAAAGGAGAACAAGTCAGAGTTATTTATCAACAACTACTTATCATATACTCATGTTAACTTGCATCTACTTTACTAGACAATTCTGTGCAGGTCTCAGACAATATTAATTACACTTTTTGACTAATGTAAAAAAACAAGCAAACTTTCTCCTTTTTGATATGAGTGAAAATATTATTGGTAAATGAGAGGCATTTCATTCAAGGCGAAAAAAATCTGTATTTGGAATTGTACATTCTAAATAAATTCCATCTGATTAATAAATGCAACTGCATGTACACTCCCCCCACACACTTTCATTGTTATGAACAAAATGCCTATTAAATTATGCTGATCATTTCTGCATTTAATTATAGTAAGACATTTATATTACGAAGTTAATTGTTCACCTAATTTTTGACATGATAAACATAATAGGAGAGCACATTTTTTCAAACAGAAGAACAAGTCAAACAATTTTAATTTTTAAACACAAAAATGTATTCTAATGCATTACATATAGCTTTTAAATTGAAAGCTAAAGAAAATTATATATATGATTCACTGTTCTGTGAATCAAAGAATAGTTTCACATCAGACTTCCTCATCCTTGGTAATGTATTAACATTATGAAATTTTATAACACTTTAAATTTCTTTGAAACAAAAAGTCTATTTTACTTTTTAATTAAATCTATTTCTTTGAAAGATCTTTAAAGGCTCTACAAACTACCTTGCATTTTATTATTGCTGACAGTTATCTAAACCACGCTTGAATGCTCTCTTTATCCTTTAGTGAACAATTGAAAGATCATATGCTAAGAGACTTGTGCTTTCTCTTTTTCTTGCCCTGTAATTAAGGCATTTAAATACATTTCTTCATAATGGTTGAGAGCACATTGTTAAAAATCATGAAATAAGACAATTTTGATTTTGGCAACCACAAATATATACAACATAAATTTGTCTCAATGGTAAATATATCAAAAAACAACAACAACAAAAAAGCCCACTTGAAGTCACATAATGAATTTACAGAATGCATGACCTGAAAAGGTTTTGTTTGGCTGTCTTGATATTTAAATGATCTGTAATGACAATAGTACCACACTGTTACCTATCCAACAAAGAAGGCAAACATTTATATCTAATACACATTTGTCAATAATATTTCAGTTTTTAATTTTTTTTTTTGCATTATAAAAAAGTGGAGGGAGAAGTATAAGAAGGACAACATGTGGAGGGAAGAAGTTACCATATGGTAATTAAACTAAACCTCATAATGTATTATAATAAATATTTGTCATTATACATTTAGAGCAACAGACATATGCTTTATAAAATGTTATAACAGAACAAACAGGAATTTATGAAACTTCAGTTTTTCTAAACTAAATGGCTATATTAATGTACTACATCCTTTTTTGACACAAATGTTAAGTTTCTTTCACATTGTGAAACAATTCAGCATGTTTACAGTCAAAATATTTCTATACAGTAACTATAAAGCAAATGTAAAATAAAAAGTGTATCTTAGCTATAGAAAGGCTTTAGGAAATATTCTATACGAATTTGAAATTAGCTGTTCATACAACATGTCCTTTACAAGAAAATCTAGTTTCTGTGGCAGAAGGTCTTTATGAGGTTGTTTCAATTGAATGTTTAAAAGATATGCTGCACTATACAAAGATTAAGCTATTTTTTTTTAAGATAGACAAGAATAAGAAAAACAATTTTGAAAAAGTTGCCAGGGTGTTGTATTATGAACAATCTTATTAGTCCTTTACAATTACAATAGACACCTCTGGACAAGATCGAGCAGACATGACAAATGCTTCTGACTTCTTTTTAAATCGAACCTGGAAGGTCATCGCTGAACAAACAGAATACAGTACAACTGGGGTCATAAATTGTGGAAGATGACAAAAATGTAAGTTTATTTTTTGTTCTATGAAATAAATGAACAAGTTATTTAGTTTGGACTGTTCTTTTATTCCTGCTTGATTTTATACTTGAAAAAGAGGTAAGTTTTATTCTTAATTTTTTATACTAAGTGTCTACTTAATTTTTATAGTATGTCCTTCTGAATCCAATTGACAACATTAGCACTGTCATTAAAATAACCACTGCACTTTCTAAAACTTAATTTTCTCTTTGGTTTTCTAATAAATACATATCTTTGTTTCTAACAACTCAATATCATTATGACAAAGTTGTAAGCACCTTAAAAATTAAATTAAAGACAAAATAACAATTTCCAATTTGGGGACTGTTTTTTCTTAACTTGCACAGAAAAAATGCTTGCTGTTATTCTCAATGAATCTGGTCAAGAAAAAAGAACAACATTTTGTATTTCTTCAAATGTTTTTGTTTTTATGATAATTTAACAGAACTGGTAGTTTTTGATTAAGTTTAATTTGTGTAGAACTAAACTATAATTTAAATTACTGGATGGCACTGAGATCAATAGCTTTAGATAATATAAGTTCTAACAGATAGGTGATCATACAGTTTAAAATAAATATGAAATATAAATGACTTTAAAAAATAATATGGAAATTACAACAGTAATCACAAATAAAATTACCAAAATTCAAGGGAAGGAAATTCAAAATGAAATGTATGATGAGCAATTATATATCTATTTTGACAATTCTAAGTGGTCAAGTTTTTAAAGTATGACACAAAAACCTTAACCTCTCTATAGATGAGTGATAAATGAGGCATTTTGTGTCATTACAGTCCCATAAATCACTTTCTTTAACTGCTGACGGCTTTTATCAGATCTAACCTTTTCAAGCTTCTATTAGAGTGCTAACATTTTCAACTTTGACACATATGAAATTTACAAATTCTGCAGCTGATTAACTCTGGACAGAAGCTCACTGCCATCATTGCCTTCTTCAAGTTGGGTTAGAGCTTCTATGTCTCAAAAGCTCTTACTCGCTACAAAAATCTGAATTAATGTACTGGGCTGTATTTCAAGGGAAAACAGTTTTCCTTTTGAAGCAAATAAATGAAACCATGCTTTCTGTCGCACTCAGCAATGTTCAGTAAACTTAGATAAACTATTTGCAATTTAAAAATCATATGCATAGGAAGTAAAATCCACATAAAGATATATAAAATTTAGTAACAGGAAGCCAGGAGAATAATTTTCTTTTACTTCTGGTTTTAAATTCTAATTAGAAATTTTCAGTGAAATTGACTAATTTTGTTAGCTATTTGAAATGCCACAACAGAGAAATCAAAACAAAACTACAATCATGACCTCTAGTGTTATAAACTAATTTTCATTATGGACCCAATTATTATGAGACTGCACAACCTTTTCCATAGGAACTTTCACTAAAGTCATTCTGAGCTAAAATAAAAGGGAATTAAATACATTAAATCTTCATGCACAGAACATGTATTTTCATTTTTATTATTTATCATTACAAAAATGTGGAGAACTTTATATAATTCAGATTTTCAACAGAGTGAAACCTTCAAGGAAATATATTTATAAGATGTAATTGATACAGACATTTAAACAAAGCTCAAATTTAAAGAGATACTGTCTTTAATAATAATAGTCAGACTGAAGAAATCTTGATGTTGGTCGTGTGACCACTGGAAGCCTGGTACTTCAGATGGTATTAGTTTTGATAAGAACTAACTAGACATCAGACCTAAATAATGAAACCTAAAGAGACAGGCTCAGACCACGCAAATAGGAATATCTGCAGAGACCCTCCTGCGGCAGATTGCCTCTTGTTGACAAACGACAAATCTTAGAAAAATAGAGGGTGAAGGACAACTTTTCTTCAGCATGATAGCTAACATAGCCTTGTAATGTCAGTGTCTAAGGCCTATCCATGACAAATTAAAAACTTTATTTCACTAACAATGTCACGCATCACAAGATCCATGCAGTTACATTTTGACAATTCAAATGTAAATCCTTTCATGGCAAAGTCATATTTATCATTTAAAACAAAAGGACATGACTTCTTGGTGTTCATATCAAAGACTAGTGATGGATGAGGCCAGGCTAATCAAGACAAACCAAAAGAACACAGATGTTGGCTACTTTTGATTAAAAAAAGAAAAAATAGACTAGTCCTAAAGAATAATATTAACAATCAAAAAATGCTTATAAATATTGCATGTGTGTACACATGTGAGTATGCATGAGCATATGCATATTTAGAGATTTCTATATTTATAAATAAGCAATAATTAAAAATTATTTTACATAAAGTTAAAAGTAACCAGGGTAGTCAACAAAACAGCAGAAGCTTTGAATAATTAAAATATTTTTATTATGCAAAAACAATTTTTGGCTCTTATGTAGTTACATAAGCTCCACCATAGTAAGGTAAATAATTTTAACTTATAATTTGTTTTATTGACATATTTCTGGACTTTAGTGACACTTGTATAGTTTGTGCTCTAAATTTTTTATGGTTACATAACGTAAACATAAATGCATTCTTGAGCACAAATACCATTTCTGAAGATGGTATGATGGACTCAGAAGGGAAATGAGATTAAAGATTGGTTTAGTTCTCACCTCTTGCAATATCTAGTGACACGTAGCAAGTCATTTAATTTCATGTCATTTTAAGCATACATAAAAAAATATTAACCTACATCCTCATCCCCTCATTCTCACAGGGAGATATAGACATGATTCAGCAAGGTACTTACGTTCATACCTAACTATGAGAATGACCCACTGAAATCAATAGAATAGTGGTTATATATTACATACATTTCTACAGTATATAGCCCAATGGAATCCCACCTGGTTGGAATATAGATTCTACTATAACATCATTGTTTAACTTTTGCATTAATACCCAAATGCTTAAAGTTAGAAACATGCTTAAATATCTTGCTGAACCATATACTTACTTTCCTACCTTTGGTGGTAGGCAAGATCTTGAGATACAATTGTACCTGAGATACTGAAGACCAGGAAGTATTTAGATATGATAAGTATAGATTCAATAGAAAAACATAAGGTAGAGCATTAGAAAATGAATGACATTTTCTATTGAATGGAAACTGTTGTATGTCTGCTGTATCCTGCTACTATGGTGTTCTGGGAATCTTAGATGAAAAGTGCATAGCTTGGTCACTCCAATTCTGAGTTTAAAAAAGGAAAAAGTCACTGCACTGCAGATTTTATGCAGAATCAAATCTGTTCACACATGCTATGCAGTACTGTAAACAAAGCTTTGTTTATACGAGATAATAAATAAATAGAAATAAATAGAAAAGAAAATAAATTCTGATTCAGTATGATAGATATGATCTCTGTCAGCAATCTAATATACCCAGTTAATATCAGGCCCCTAATATTCAGTATAGTAAAGCAAGCATGAAGAATTTATTAAAATAAAGTCCATTTTATAAACTATAGAAAAATTAAGGACTAATCTTCTCTTCTGAGTGTCCTTCAACATAAGCCACATTGCTGAAATATGAATAAAGCTAACACCATGAAAAAAAGGATTTATCTTTGCTGAGATGAAAATATTATATTTTTCTTATTAAAATGATAATCTTGAGCTGACCCAATGAACACCAATTTCCAGACCATAGCATCTTTCAGTGAACTAATTGTATTTTCCCTAACTTTTAAAGGTTCTTTAATAAAAACTTGTCTTGGCATCGTAAAAGGAATTCTTTATTACATAAAAGAAGTTCATGTGCCTGATGCAAAAATCTCAACCACCTTCTTTGTCCTAAAATAGTTAATTGTACCACCGTGAAGACCATTTCTTGTGTTTAAGAAACAAGAAGTCCCATACCCCATATTACTTCAGAGGGTAAATCACAAGATGAAATCACAAGCATCTTCTATATATACTTCTCAGTTATCTTTAACCTGGAAGAATCACGCTCAAAAAAGACTGAAAGGTTTGAAGTTCATACTGACACCATATAGCAAAGATTTCTAAAACACATGGAATCTGTGTAGCATTCATTGAGACTTCTCACTTTATTATGCATCTCAAGCTTTACATACATTTTCCCACTCAGCCTCTTCTTTTCACTTAGTTTACTTACTGGGAGAGTCATGTCTGTCATCAGCTTTTGACATTTTTTCCTTATATTAATACAAGTAATTTTATACTCCAGATATAGTAATTTAATATTAATACATAAAGGTGTTTATAAAAAAACACTTCTACCTTTTTGCCCTTTTTTGAAAAATTTACTGAATGCCTAATATATTTAATATTCAGTAGCATGTGAGAATAATTTTTATGCAACTCTGATAGTTAGAAAGATAGATAACTCAATTATTAGATCATCTATCAACATATTCAGATGTATAAGAGGCTACTAAAAAGATTGATGACTGAGAAAGTCCACTGATTCTCTAGCCATCATATTCATGCATTTGGCTAGACAACATTTTTCGCTGCCTTCACAAGCAAGCTTCATTACCCATCACTCCACTGAAAAGAGTTTATTATGAGGCTGCCATCTTGGCAAGACTATTATTTAGATGATAAATGTTGGGGAGAAAAGTGTGTCTAGATTTTTTTTGGTAAGATGAGCTTTTTGACAGATAAAACAAACAGCATCTACATTTCTAATTAACTTAAATTTGGCAGATACAAATACAGGTCAGTAAAGCTATGATATGCTACTAGATTATTTTCTGTCTGAATTTTGTCCTTAATTTGTAAAATGTAAATTAACTAATTAGAGGAAAAGAAGCATTATTTGTGACAAAACGCTTCTGTTAGTTCTGTGCTTTTTGACACATATGATCAACTGTACTATCTTATTCTAAGTTTGAATACATGAATAATTATATTAATATATAGTTTTTCATCTATGAAACTAAAATGAAAAAGTTACAATTTTAGAGAAAATATACTACATGATATGCAAATAGACCACTAAGCTTTATTTTATTTATTTTTATTTTATTTCTGCTATTCATGTATGTGTGTATAATAGTACACACAATTTTTCAGACGATTATGGCATCCTTTTTGAACATAGAGGGTTGCCAACAATTAACACAGTTATACTACAAGTTAACTCTCAAGATACACTCACAACCGCCTGTCCAATTGCCATTGGTCATTTTTGAGTTTCAGCAAGCAAACTGGCCTTGCTAAAGTAAAATATAGGATGTAATAGCTTATATAAGTTTTTTTTCAAATATATTCTTAGGTAGATAAAAACTCAACAATAAGAAATACAATGAAAATGTCAGATGTAAATGTCAATTAAAAATTACAAGGAGTTCTGAAAGGTAAGGTCTGTGAGGACTGATATTCCTTGACATAGTGGAGTGTCTGTAACCAGGCCTTTGGCAAAAATAGCAGGATCTATGCTGTCAGCTCATATCGTACATAAACTTAGATGCTTGTCTAATCTGAATGAGAAATACCAGGGAAATTGGACCTGAAGCCTTGCAGTAATGTATGTGGAAGCTGAAAGTACTCTATCTATACTACATGATCGTCTCCAGTGACATGACAATATTTGAAAGTGTGGAGAAAAATATAAAGAAAAATAATTCAAATAATGATATATAGTGTTCTGCATACTACTGTAAAAACTAAGAATGCAATAATCCAGCAATCAAAAAAAAGACAGGTATTAATTCATTTATAATGAAAATCCTAATTTTAGATGTATGTATAAAACATTTAATATGGAAAATACATTGTAATTCATGTTTAATTGACATTTATCATTCAAATTTAAATTTTAATCTAAATGTTACGTGTATTTGTTTCTTCTTTGCTTCTGTAATTCACAAGTGGCTTTTGATACAGAGTGAAACAATTTAAAATGAGTCTGGAAAGTAATACAACTGTAACAGTTGTCAACATAAGATGTGGTTTCACTGAGAAATATCTATATGTCCAACACTCTAAATCATCTTAAGGAAAACACCTTTGCCCAAACACTGAAATATTTATTTTGGGCTACTTGTTTTGAACAAATTCTTGAACAAACTACATTAGTAGTCAGAATACGTGCTGATACTTTTCACAATCTCATTAAATAATAAGGCAACAAGAAGGTTTTATGTATGTGGGATCTTTGCTTAAAAAAGCAAGTTTAAACAAATGGCTCTTTTTTTACTTTAGAATTGATTTGTTTTTGTCTACTACTAAGACTATTTTCACTTCCTTTTATTAAAATTAGAAAACTGACAAATGTCTTTTATAAAACTAAATTAATTACTCTTAAAGAATGTTTGAGTTCTAAATAGATGAGTATACAATAATTTCTTTTTAGACAATGATAGTATGGTTGAATAATAAAAAGTGATCATAAAATTTCAAAACCATTTTAAGGTAATTTACTAAAGCTAGTTTACTAATTCTGACAGACCTTCCTCACCCCCGCCCTCACAAAAATAATCCAAAAACAAATAAAAAACTTCAACAAAATCCAGCATGTATGAAATTCTACAAGCATGAGATAGCTAACCTGACCCTAAGTCTCCCAGTGTTGCAGTAAGGTCAAAACCTTTCAGCATTGTACCAGTGTGTCAAAATATGTCAACAAACCCTCATACTGCAGGAAGAAGAATGACCTTTTAGTTCTTTATGTTTGGACTGCCGATGAAGCTTTGGATACTGGGTATGCATGAGCAGTTTTCCTAGCTACTTGACAAATGCAACTCCCAAGGTTTCCTCTAAGTCTGACTATTAAACCACTAGGTTTCAACTCACTACTAAAACTTTTTAAGCCCCCATAAGTTTTGAGAATAGCTATCTTGTTATAAAAATGCATTATTTTAATATACCTGCAAAATAATTTGCTTTTATTTCAAGCAAACTGTTAAAATTATTACTTAAATAGTTTTTGGACAAACAGAAGTCAAACTCAAACAAGTTAGTAGAAAAAAGGATTATCATTCTTATCTTCCAATTCCCATCTTTTTATTGTGTGATAAATCCTGATTGTGAATTCCTAATCCATTAAACAAAAAACACAAAATTGTATAGAATCCTATAAAATACGACCTTTCTTATCTTTCATCAACACACTTTTTGGTTACATGGGCTTCATATATTATTTTCATTTTACCATTATGATCATTAGATGTAAATAGGTATTTTTTAAGCTCAGACTTAATGTATTAATTAGTAATGAATGTCAATTTACATTTCAAAAGTGTAGATGTTACTTTAAAAATACTTACAGGAAATTTGTTCTTATTTATTCATGTTCCCTTTTTGCATATAAGATCAGGATTAAAGACATTTAGATTAGAATTAAAGGTGAAAAAAGAATTCATTGGAGGGAAGACTTGCTATTCATATTCAAACAGAGACGAAGAAATGCTTCTCTCTCATTATGTGGAATTATCATTATTCTAATATCAGTGTCAAAGAAGACATTTTGCTAGTGTCTTCTTCACATATAGTAAAGTTACTTCAGCTAATAACAGTGTCAAATTTTCTCCTGGGACTCTCCAGAAATTGTATTACAGACTCTAGAGATGCAGTATCCAGGCTCTCAAATGATGGAAAAAGTAAATGGTTATATCTGAGTTTATATGTACTTGCAGTAAATCATCCATAGTGCACTTACTAAATACTATTTAATCTGCCTCTTGTTGATATCTATGTACTTGTTAGTATACAGCAGAAGTGTCTACTAATGCAGCTGTAACTGATTGTTACAGTCCTCACACAAAGTGACTATGGAGTCTGTCCAGTTTCTTTAATCAAGATGGAATTAGATGGCTAATGGGACTACTAGAATTCTTCATTCTCCAATCATCCTAATTTTGGCACCACAACCTTACATGTGCTCACTTCCAACACAGTAAGAAATATTGTTGTCACTTTTTACCATGTTAAAACGAACAGGTGCCTAGTTAACATACACAAAATAAAAATGAAACACGGTCTGTTAGTTGATTGGTCTAAGTAAAGTAATCGTTCTGCAGGTGACATCAGACTCAAATGGCAGAATTTATTCTGAAAGTGTTCTGCTACACTCCAGAACTAAATAAGCCAGATGCCATGTACAGCACAAAAACAAATATTCATTACTACTTCATTTCTGCAATGGTATGTTTTATTGCAAAAGGCAAATTTAACTCAGTATAGCTGCTAATGGTGAGGATCAGTGTAAGGATAATATTGAAGAAAAACCAAGTACTACTACTACTACTACTACTACTACTACACATTCTTTAGAAGAAAATACCTTTTTTATATGTTGTCCCCTCCATCTAAAAATTTGTCAAATATAAAGTAACCTTTTCTAACACTTATGCAGCTAATTATAGCATCTTTTTTTCCTCCTACTGAGAGTATTATGCACTTCCTTAAGAGTACTAAAGGAAAAAATTGCCATAAACAGCAGTCACTGGACAACCTAATTCCTGACAAGGGCAGCCCGAGCATTACACAATCTAGAAGGAACAAGTACACCACAGTCTGATGTTTTGGCGGTCATAGAACTACTGAAAGTCATCACAACTAGTATCAATAAAATTTCCCTTTTTATCTTGGATAAATTGAATTGAGATGCTTAATTCCCAGCACAAAATAGTTGACTACAATAGCTACTATGGTAATTACATCTCTAAGACAGGTAGATGATTTTAAATGACAATCATCATGAGAATCTGAAACAACAAATATTTTACATTGATTCAGGAACTTTGATTCTAAAATGTAATGTATTAGAACCCCAAGTATATGTGATTCACTCTATTTAATCAAAAATATACATAAATAAAACTATTACCACTTTTTCCAGATAGAGAAATTCTTATGAGCTTTTAACAGTTTTCTTCATCTATTAAGAAAAATAATGGAAACCTACCTATTCCAGTAGCTCCAGAACTGGTCATGCAGATAGGCCTGGTGGCTACATTCATCACCAAATGAAGCTTTGCTTTCAATCCAGTGAATTATGTGTCCTTCAACAGCTTGGGGGACAAAGCATTATTAATATAAAACGAGTGAAATCTCTGAAAATCAGTCCACAACGAAGATTTGTAAAGTTCTACATTACTGACGACCCTAATTATCAAAGAAGCTACCATTTGACTTATACTTCAGGCACAGTTGTATACCTGTAAACCATCTTTCCAACATTTGCACTGAATATTTTTGGAAACAGAAATTCAAGAATCTTCAAAGAACATTATCTACCTATAATTTTCTCAATTTAAATTTAATTACTATGTGCTCCCAAAGTTTTTAATGATACTTACACCCATATGAATGGTTGCTCAATGGACAAAGAGCCAAAACACTGCAGACAAAAGTACAGCTATACCATTTTTCCCCTTACTCTCCCTTTTAGGTGTTAAGAAAGGGGCTGGAAACACCTGATGAATGCATGGGTCAGCTATTGTAGACAAACTTTTCAACACTATAGACTGGTGTAGGAGAGGAAGTAGAGAGGCAACCAAAGCTCAACCCGATGTTGAAAATTATGAACGGTACATACATGTATTTCTTCCTTTTATCTTTGGAATCAGCAGACACTATATTTCTATGGGGGAAGTGTTCTGTGATATTAATGTAGAAAGGATATGTTAAAGAAGTGACTTTTTGATTATTCTCCAAAGGCACTGAGGTTCATGGGCCCTCTGATCTTTTCCAAGAGCAAACTTCCAGTGGGTCTGTCAGTTGCCATGAAAATCCCATCTCCTGCACAAACATGGTTTTGCTCCTGAGGTTGATAATTCAGTATTTCCAGTGGGAATTTATGCCAATATAAGATGAGCCAGTCCCCCTCCAGGTAACTTGGGGCAATACTATGGAGAGCTTTGAAGATTTTTCTAACATCTATCACTGCAGTATCTAGCTTACTGTAACAGCAGAAGAACAAAACATTAAAGTTCAACATGGGGAGATGAGCTCCCAGAAGCTTGGGCCTCTTACATTTTATATCAATTGTAGCATTTTAGACGATGGCATTTTTAAATCTAGGCAGAGAATCTGTTCTCAAGTATACATGCATTTTCATGGTCAAGTCACTGTCTGATGGGGAGTAGTTAGCGGTCTTCTTGCCAGCTGGGGGATAAAGAAGATGTTCTGTACATTTATTGGGATACCTAGAGGTAGAAAGGCATACAGATAGCAAATCCATGAACTATTTTACCAACTGAAGAGGTGATGTTTCAGAGCTAGCAAGTACTTCCTTTTCTAAATCAACATCTCCTTTAGCCTTCCAATATTTTAATGACAATCAGTTGCTCTTCATCTTGGTTTCATCACAGCCAGGATGCTGGATAGTGTTTGATATGAAAGAGATTAATACCTAAACAATCTGTTCTTGCTAAACATTTAGTCGGTGCTGTTTCACAATCTTCTTTGTAGGTTAAATATGACTGGTAAGATGACAGATCCATGAAACTGTTCAGGTAAGAGCTTTGGAAGTGAAACAGCTTCTCATTGCAACTTAATGTGGGGGGCCTGGCAATATGGAATGAAGGTATCGCAGAATTATTCTGCTAAGTCTCTGTTGTGGGACAGCAAAATATCTTGGTTGAATGTATCAAATACTGTGGAGAGGTCCAGTCGTATGAATACAAATGTATGCCATTTGTCCACAGTCATTCATCTATTGGTGCCACTAGTGTCATTTCTGTTCCTGAAAAGTGAGTGGGAGGAGTCCAGAATACTGAAAATATCTAGGTGGAGTAGAAGATGGCCTTTTGGATTTTTTCAAAATATTATTTCATAAAAGAGTGATGACATAGAATCATAGAATATTAGGACTAGAAGGGACCTTGAGAGGTCATCGAGTCCAGTCCCCTGCCCTCATGGCAGGACCAAATACTGTCTAGACCATCCCTGATAGACATTTATCTAACCTAATCTTAAATATCTCCAGAGATGGGGATTCCACAACCTCCCTGGGCGATTTATTCCAGCGTTTGACTACCCTGACAGTTAGGAACTTTTTCACAATGTCCAACCTAAACCTCCCTTGCTGCAGTTTAAGAACATTGCTTCTTGTTCTATCCTCAGAGGCCAAGATGAAGTTTTCTCCCTCCTCCTTATGATACCCTTTTAGATATCTGAACACTGCTATCATGTCCCCCCTCAATCTTCTCTTTTCTAAACTAAACAAACCAAATTACTTCAGCCTTCCCTCATAGGTCATATTCTCTAGACCTTTAATCATTCTCGTTGCTCTTCTCTGGACCCTCTCCAATTTCTCCACATCTTTCTTGAAATGCGGTGCCCAGAACTGGACACAATACTCCAATTGAGGCCTAACCAGCGCAGAGTAGAGGGGAAGAATTACTTCTCATGTCTTGCTCACAACACATCTGTTAATACATCCCAGAATCATGTTTGCTTTCCTTGCAACAGCATCACACTGCTGACTCATATTTAACTTGTGGTCCACTATAACTCCTAGATCCCTTTCTGCCGTTCTCCTTCCCAGACCGTTGCTTTCCGTTCTGTATGTGCGAAACTGATTGTTCCTTCCTAAGTGGAGCACTTTGCATTTGTCTTTATTAAACTTCATCCTATTTATCTCAGACCATTTCTCCAATTCATCCAGGTCATTTTGAATTATGACCCTATCCTCCAGATTAGTCGCAATCCCTCCCAGGTTGGTATCATCTGCAAACTTAATAAGCGTACTTTCTATACCAATATCTAAATCATTGATGAAGATATTGAACAGAGCTGGTCCCAAAACAGACCCACTGCGGAACCCCACTTGTTATACCTTTCCAGCAGGATTGAGAACTCTGAGTACTCTCTGAGTACAGTTATCCAGCCAGTTATGCACCCACCTTATAGTAAAGTTGTATTTTCCTACTTTATTTATAAGAATATCATGCGAGACCATATCAAACACCTTACTAAAGTTGAGGTATACCACATCCACCGCTTCTCCCTTATTCACAAGACTTGTTATCCTATCAAAGAAAGCTATCAGATTGGTTTGACAAGATTTGTTCTTTACAAATCCATGCTGACTGTTACCTATCACCTTGCCACCTTCCAAGTGTTTACAGATGATTTCCTTAATTACTTGCTCCATTATCTTCCCTGGCACAGAAGTTAAACTAACTGGCCAGTAGTTTCCTGGGTTGTTGTTATTTCCTTTTTCATAAATGGGCACTATATTTGCCCTTTTCCAGTCTTTTGGAATCTCTCCTTTCTCCTATGATTTTCCAAAGATGATAACTAGAGGCTCAGAAACTTCCTCTATCAGCTCCTTGAGTATTCTAGGATGCATTTCATTAGGCCCTGGTGACTTGCAAGCATCTAACTTTTCTAGGTTATTTTTAACTTGTTCTTTATTTATTTTGTCTTTTAAACCCTTCCCAATAGCATTCACTATGTTAGGCATTCCTTCAGACTTTTCGGTGAAGACCGAAACAAAGAAGTCATTAAGCATCTCTGACATTTCTAAGTTTCCTGTTACAGTTTCTCCCTCCTCACTGACCAGTGGGCCTACTCTGTCCTTGGTCTTCCTCTTGCTTCTAATATATTTATAAAAAGTCTTCTTTTACATAGTGGAAAAGAATGTTGTGTTGAGTGACTATACCTTAAATACTGCCTAGGTAACTGCATGATTTAGAGTAAGTGATAGAACTCTTTCATCAAAGCAGATGTTGACAATCTTGCTAGTAGGAGTCCCAAATGCTTGAAACACTTACGAGCAAAAATCAGGGTCACAGATAATTGGTCAGTTCTCATATTTGCACCCATGATTTTCTAATTTTTTCTGAAAAATGCATTGACAGATCATTGAAAAAGGAGATGGTAGGTTTTGAAAATGAGTGTAATAACTCTTCTTGGTTAAGGTGATGACTCATGCAGGGTCATTCAGCATCTGCTATTCTGGAGGAGGTGTAATGGAGTTGCTAGTCAGCAGCCCAAGAGTTCAGGGCCTGCTGCTGCAGTCTCTGTTTTCACCTGGTGTGTCTGGGATCCCTGGATGAGGTTCAATTGAGTCAGCTTCCTTATCAGTAAACTCCTGGCTTTGTCTATCCCAGGGCTAGGTGTAGGGGAATCAGAGATGGATAGAGGGATGACTATGGTCATCTTGTATTAACTCTGAGAATTCCTTCTGCCTCATTATCTAGATGCTTATGTGATCTCCATCATCAGTAAAAAGGGAAAGCAACAACTGATTTACATCTACCAGTTTTCCTCCAATGACCTTTAAAATTTTCTTCTTTCACGATTCTTCTCTTTCAGGTCATGAAGATCTATGGGAGCAATGGGGAGGATGTGGATGCCAAAATGAGGCAACAGAATGATTTCATTGATTTTCAGGATCTTCCATTCCATGGCCTTTTGGTGGATGTTTTGGAGTCTTACTAGATCCATGCGTGTCTGGGGATAGACCATTTATAAACAGTTTGATCTCAGCCTCAGGTGATGGTCAATTCAGGTTTGAGGTAGAGGGGTGTTACTTAAGCCCCCACATCCTGAAAAGACACTTCTTACAATTATTAGAACAACTACTAGATTCTACAATTATTCTTACAAATTATTACAATCACTAGTGGAAATATCCTCAGAAACAGTATTTTATAGTATTTATAGTACATAATGTAGAATATGCTATAATACTTATAGCAATATTTTATAATCTAGTTTTTCTTGCCTTATCATTAAGTAATCTTAACAATTTAGTATAAGCACATTAAATGCTAAAAGAAAAACTTTAAGGTCTTACCTACTGGCACTTCTAAAATAAAATCTGGTGTTTTGTCATAACCCTTTGCACGAAGCTGCTCTTCAGCTGCATAGAGAACAAATACTATTGTTTATAACAGTATTCTATTAACCAGACAGCAGCATAATTAATTTTCTTTTAAATAAGAGTGCAAGAATTACTAATGCAGTCATACATATCTTTCATATGTATGCAATGCTGTGTCAGATTAAATGAACCTTCTTAGCAAACCTGAAGCATGGATATAAAAATGCTTCCTTGTCGTCTCTGCATTTTTATGTCTTCATTATAAACATCATTAATTCAAGCTGTCATACAGTACTTGGTAACCAAAAAATGTTCAAAATAAAGAAATATATTTGCTTTTTGAAGAACGAATCTTCCCATTTAGAGTTAATTGGAACAGCTATCTATTAATGCCACAAATTCTAATTTCTTATTTTATACTGATGTTTGTCTAAAGTTATTATAAAACTTTATCTTCCAACTGGAAAGTTATGAAAGAAAAGACACAGCTTTTTATCTCTTGCATGTTGCATTATATAAAATTTGGCAAATTCAATAATTCATTAGTCCATAAATTTAAAAGTACATTGACTTGAAGAGTTAGATCTGTTTGTAAACTTTAATCCTTTGTAAATACCAAAGCTTCTTTTAAGCAATAGCTGAAGATGTCCAGAACTATGACAGGGTGCAAGCAAGACAAAATTGTGAAAAAAAAATCAAGACATGCCTTAAAAAGAAGAAAAAAAACCATCTTCAATATTTTCTAGATGTTGTCCTTGACTTCTAATGTCATTATACTGGTATTTCTGAAACATCATTTCTGCATTAGATTTTGGAGTGACCTGGTCA
The DNA here is from genome assembly GCF_052426305.1 of Pelodiscus sinensis. Classification (NCBI taxonomy): domain Eukaryota; kingdom Metazoa; phylum Chordata; order Testudines; family Trionychidae; genus Pelodiscus; species Pelodiscus sinensis. The sequence continues at coordinate 56,934,624 of NC_143056.1, read as the reverse complement.
TTCAATTCCAGACATGGCTTTCTGTCTTCATCCAACCTCAACTAATGGTACAAGCACGTAACAAGGAAGGCTATGTGGACTCTTAGCATCTCCTCGGCTGTTGACATTGTCATGCATTCCATTCGCCTTTCTGCATCACCTTTGATTAAAATTAATGGCCCATTCCCACTATTGGGTAGCTTATTTCCAATCCATTTATCAGCCTAGGACAGTGGTTTCATGGCAAACGCTCAGAACGCTGTTTTAGAACACTTTGTGCATATCCTGAAAGGTCAGCACCTTGAGCTGAAATAATATTTTAATGACAAGAACATTTAGATTTTTAAGGGTACATTTGTTGAAGATATGAATAAGAAGAGCCTGAAGTTAATTTTTCAGATACTGAACTAGGAGATATAAAACCTAAGACTAGGATATCCATTGTATGTAGTTACGAATTAGTGTGTAAGTGAACAACCAACAGAAGGGAAAAATCACAAGATATACTTTATTCATTCATTTTGACAACTTGTACTAGTAAGTGTACTGTAATATATTATAAAATTAAGTGTTAGTAATACAGCACACCTCACTGCAGTGTCATAAGAGCTATTAAGATTTGGTAGGTGTTCGAGAGCTGACTTTTTTAAATCCAGATATAAAATATATAGATGAGAGATGTGCAGATTAATAAAGCTCTCCTTAATGTTAATCTCTGAAACACAAATGGAGTCATACCATGATAATAAATCAATATTCTGAACAACTTATTCATCCTGGCAGGAGTAAACAATAGGACCACTGTTCCCATATTTGCTGATTCTAATGTTTGAAAATAGTTAAATAAGATGTTCAGATACTTTGGTTAAAACTTCGTTTATTTTAAAATCCTAGTATTACTGAAGAGATTTGACATTAATCAAAGAGAAAACAGCATTTGTATCTAAAGGTGTATTTTAATCTTTGCAATTGCACAAAAATAAAAAAATTCCCCATATAATCCATCAATATTCTCTATGTAAAGTACCAATTCCAAAACTAAGCAAAAACAACAACAAAACTGAAAATAATGTTCACATTGCTAGTTTGGGTAAGATTTTCTCTGATCCAGAGCCAAGAGGGACATAGTTGCTGCATGTGTGATGTTGGACAACAGGGCCATGTCGGACCAGCAAAGGAATGGCTTGTTTGCTTATGCTACTGGTGAATAGCCATTTTTGGCTCTCCCATCTCACCTACTTTGTGTGTGAAGGAGGGGAATGGTTGCAATTCTGACTTTTAGCAGAGGTGCCTGGGCAGATCTGAGTATACAGAAGGAGTAATGCCTTCACACCTAGTCTCAGGATGCAGAATTTGGGCCTTAAGTACTCAGTTAAAATCTGCCCTGGAAGAGTTTTCAGAGTATTCTGAAACTGTCATTCATGTTAAAATTCGACACTCTCCGGGAAGGAATGAACAAAGGCTCAAACTATCTTACCCATTACCAAGGTAGCTTCTCCAATTATCACCTCTAATACTATTAGCTCACAGACATCTAACTCTCCCCACCTCTAATATAATTAATTCACAAACACTTACTTTCCTTCTTTCTCCCCCCCTCCCCGCATCCCTCTCCTGCTCTGAAATGTGATTTGTCCTTTTCATGTGTGTTCATTTTTTTTAATTGTATCCTTTGGTATATATGGTTGTGACTATTTTCTTCCACTATTTGATCTGAGGAAGTGGGTCCGGACCATGAAAGCTCATCATCTAATAACCATCTTGTTAGTCTTTGAAGTGCTACATAGTCCTGTATTTTGCTTCAGAGTATTCTGGGGAGTGATGTTCCATGTTAAGGGTTTTTAACAATGTTTTGGCCTCCCGAATTAACCATATTATGACATACACGTCTGATTGTTTTTGTCCAAATGAAATCTTGATGCTTATTGAAAATGTGAGTAGTCAACTAATCCACTACTTGTTTACATCCCTACTCCAGAGGCACTTTTTCCATGCTGTGCTTTGTAACAATTTTTTTCCTGGGAATGGACAGATATTTATGATTATGTTAGCTATTGATTGTATGAATGTAATACCTTCCACACATGGCTGAACTCCAATACCAGTAGGAAACTTCCGCTAGTGCAGGTGTTTACTCAATTATTAAAATTAGAGATGAAAGCTACCACCTGAGTAGCTGACTATCCAATAAGCTTAGACTTATCAGGTAGTCGAGTCATTACTCAACTCGCTTATCCTATCCCCTTGCAGCCTCTGATACAGAGGCTGCAGGGGGATGAGGGAAGGAGAAGCTGGTGCTGGAGGGAGCTGGCTTAAAAGCCGATTCCCTCCAGCACTGTCTCCAAGGTACGTTGAGGGGAGATCAGGAGGCAGAGAAACGGGGGACCAGGCGTGAGTTGGGACTCAGCAGTCCTGTCATGCATCAGTTCCCAGACTGCTGCAGCTCTGCTTTTTACATGTAGTATGCGGTCTGGGACCTGGTGCAAGGTGGGACTGAAGAGTCCCAGCTCATGCTGGGTTCTGGACCTACTGTCAATGAAGCTCTGCAGCTAAAATGTAGTAGAAGCCAGCCAGGCAGCCTGTGCACCTGGCTCTTACTACTATGTTTAAACTGCACAGATGCAGCTTATCAACTAATCATGTACCCTATATAAAATGTTCTTCTTGGACTGAGCTGTCGATCGACAGATCTCATCTTCTATGACACCTTTGGAGACCAACTAAACAAACCAATCCCTTGATCGGCAGAGCCGATTACAGATGTCACATAAAAAGCCGCCAACTGCAGGCACTGTATGTTTTTAGGATCCGCCGCTTTTCCCGCAATGTCTGGATATACTGACTCTCAAAGCCATTAAGAGCGTGTACAATGGTTTGTCGCCAGGACAATTCGTCCTGAACTAGAGTTTCCAGATTACTGGGAGATATGCTGCGTGACTTCATATTGGCCTCTAAGATGTCTTTATAGTGCTTATACTGACCACCAATAGAGCTCTTTCCATGAGCAAGCTGGACATAGAAGACCATCTTTGTTATCCGTGTATCATCATCATAAAATGTACTGGAGTACACGATTAGTCAATTACCTGTATCTTAACATCCTTAATTAAAACCTGTATGTATTAAAGGCAGGATACTACAGAAGTGTTCCTTAGCCTGCAACTGCTTCCAAGCTTGTTTCTGGGTGAATATTGGTTTTCACCTATAGGTCTCTAGATGATTGAGATCAGATTACTTTACAGACTGGGCTAGATTCTCTCACTGCTCCAGGTGGCGGATCTACCCAGCATAATTTAAATCAATTCATGGTCATAAGGAATACTATGCTAGTAGAGGATCACTACAGTATCACCACACTTCTTGTCTAGTCCTCGCTACCATGCCCCTCTCTTCCTAGATACACCCACTGTGCCAGGGTTATGTGATGCTGATGCAGGAAGCATTGCTGCTGGCTTTATGCTAGTTGGGGAATTCATTGCTGTTCCCTAACAGGAGAATTCTCTGCTGTCTATGTGTGCTAAGAATGTAGTTTCTTTGTGCTATAATTTTAAAGGAAAGAAACTGGTCACTGGACAACATAAGTCATGGGACCTCTGGAACTCACTCCCATTCATGGTATAACAAAGCCTGAATTCATTGTGCTTTGGGGCAAACTGCAAGGTTTGTGTATTTTCCCAGGATTTTTTCTGAGGGTGAGGAAAGGGGGAAGGGAAGGAGAAAGATTTTATTCTGGATGGGGTGGACATGTCCTTCTTATGGACACTGAACAAATGTATTTTCACAAATTCAAAGCATAGAACTTGAGACAGACACATTTAATAAACTGAAAGAAAAAAATACAGCCACTTAACATCTTAAATGTTAAGTGAGTTTATATAAATATTTTACTTGAGTATGTTTTAAATATACACCATAATTTCTATTTATATCTTTATTTGCTGATGAAATAACCCCTTCTAGAATTGGTAAAAATTTGTATTTGATAGCATAGAGTACATATAGCTTACTTTTGTTTTTAAAGGGTAACCTGAATTTTATCATAGGTCATGATGCATTCAAAATAAGTCTGTTTTGTGTATTGCAGAAACTTATACAAAACCACAAAAATGACAATCATTTGTGTTGAAGGATCCTTTAGTGACTTAACTAATCCACCCCCTTGTATCATACTAGGATTTATTTCATTAATCATACTTGATAGATAAGTGTCAGATCTAGCCTTTTTTTTTTTCTTTTTTTTTTTTAAGTAAAGGTAATTCTGCAAGCTTCCCAGACAAACTGTTCCTGTATGTAACTTTTTCTGAAATTATACAATTTGTCCTGGTATTTAACTTTTTCACAACTGCTCCCCTATAAACTCTAGTGTCTGAGTTGGATTGAGTGTGCACTTTGCTATGTTCATTTACAAGCATATCTCAAAAAGGTTTCTTGTTGTTCCTACTGCCTGCAACGTGTGCTGTTGTGTGGAGCCCGTCACTAGACAGTCTAAGTAGGGAAAAATGGTGATGCACATCTTGCGTAGATGTGTGGCCACTACTGCCTGCACCTTTGAGAACACTCTTGGTGCTGTCGAGTCCAAATGGTAGCACTCTGTACCGGAAATGTCTGTCTTGTATTGCGAAGCATAGAAATCTCCTGTGTGACGGGTGTATTGATATATGAAAGTAGGCATCCTGGAGGTTGAGGGTAGACAGTCAAGCTCCTTTTCCATGGCACGGGTCACCATCTTGAAGTGTTTATACCTGACAAAGCAGTTTAACTTCCAAAGGTCCAGAATAGGTGTCCAACTGTCTGACTTCTTGGTGGTGAGAAAGTAATGGGAGTAGAAACCCCTGTCCCTGTGATGTTATTGTACCTCTTCTATGGTTCCCATCTTTAAAAGGCGTTCTGCCTCTTGTACGAACACATGCTGCTGTCAGTGCTTCTGCTGACAGCACCAATCTTGTCTTTGTCAGCACTATCTTCTGTGCTTTGAGCAGTGCTGTGGTCAGGGCAGGTGTTACTGCTGATGTTACTGCCTTCGGCATAGCTGTTAATAGCGGTTTTGCTGGTGCCGGCATGAAGCTTTCTTGCTTGTGCTCTGTGGGCGTCTGGAGGGGGGGGGGTTGAATCTTCTTCTTAGGGTCATTGTTTTTCTGAATGACAGTCCCCTTCCCCACCTGCTTTTCAGTCTCAGTGGTAGACACAGAGGCAGGCTTGCTGTGCTTCCTTGGTGGTGAGTCTGAGGCCACTGAGGACCAAGATCTCTTTCTGGGCATTTGAGCCCTATTCTGATCCCTGGGGCTAGGTATGCAGTCTAGCCCCTTATCCTAGGCTAGAGATCTAGGTATATGTGATGCCCATGAGTGCTGTTTTGTTGTGGACCCAGAGTCCAATTCCATCTGCATGATTTTTAGATGCAGCTGTCTGGCTCTTCTGGTCTTGTTTGTTAATTTCAGGCAGTGCTTGCACTGCTGAGTATAATGCCCCTGACCTAGGCAATGGACACAGCACAAGTGTCCATCAGAAATGGAGATGGAGAGCCTACAGGATTCACACTTTTTGAATCCTGAGGAACCAGTCATGTCCTGGTAATAGTTTTTATAGGTGGTCTCTTGTGAGAAGACTGCAGTTCTGTTTCAGCTTTGAAAGCCACAGCTTCTGTGAAGCACAGGGGAGAGATTCTCGCTTTTCCCCTTTCTTATTTTCTCTTTTTTTTTTGGTGAAAAAAGGAAAGAAAGCTAATTTACTTTTCAACTTAACCTAACTAACAGCTAACAGGAGCTAAAGGCTGAGGAGAACTAGGGCAACCGCTCTTCTGCAACAGAAGCTGCCAGCAGTCAGAGAAGAACTGAGGAGGAGGGTGGCTGTGCATGCAGGATGACCATTCTGTCACATGCCAGTGCACCGTGTGCCCAGCCAACCACTAGGCACTGCTACTAGAAGTCTGCTGACCAGGGGCACAGTAGCGCTGGCGCACCTAAGGTGGCACACCCATGGGGACACTCCTCAAAGAAGAAGAGGAATTCTGCTCCTTTAGGAGTAACATAGTATTTCTTATCGGGCCTCTTGGAGGTCGGTGTCATTGTGGTGGTGTCTGCCAGCTATTTTTGGCAGGGTCCATAAGCGGGATTCATAGAGATTGCCAGTTTTATGTGGAGATATGCATTCAAGGTACGTCAGTTTATGCTGTTTCTGAGGCATGTCAGACAATGAAATCTCTAAAATCTCAGCAACTCTCTTAAAAAGGTCTTGAAATGACAAAATCATCCTCATTGATTGTTGGTGGGCCATGATTGTGTCATCAGGAGGTGAACACGAGGAGCATGTTAAGAGAGGAGAGCAAGATGAGTGCTCATCCCTGGTAACGTCCACCTCCTGGTCTTCCACATCTGACCTATAGTGTTCTGGAGACTAGAGTGTTGGTGCCTGAGACCTCAGTGTCAGGGATGGCAGTTATGGTTGTTGCCCCTGTTGTAGTTTGCATGCCGCTCATGAGTCTCAATATGGCCAGTTCAAAGGGAGCAGAGCAGGAAGCTACTGTTCAGGTTGCCAATGTTGTAATTGTTACTGGTCTTTGGGTAAGGAGTGTCTTGGCAAATGTGATCTCTTAGGCTACGTCCTACACTTGTGCAAAAACCTATGAAAATGAAGCGTGCATTAGTATATTGCAGCGCTTTATTTGCATAATTAATTAGGGGCCGTTTTTGCACAAGAGGCTTTTGTGCAAATAGGAGTTGTGCAGACGGTTCCTTTTTGCACAAAACCCCCTTGTGCAAGAACAGTTCTTCCTGAAAAAAAAAAAGAGGAAGAATGGCTCTTGCACAAGGAGGGATTTTTGTGCAAAAAGGAGCCGTCTACACAGCTCCTTTTTGCGCAAAAACCTCTTGCACAAAACTGGCCCCAATTAATTATGCAAATGAAGCACAGCAATATGCTAACCTGCACTTCATTTACATAGGCTTTTGCGCAAGAGAGGTGCAGTGTAGACATAACCTTAGACACTTCCTCCTCCTCATTGCTAAACACTGGGGCTGTTGAAGTGGTAGATGTGGAGGAAAGATTGTACCTTGAAGTATTAGGTGTGCCATTAATACCAAAAGGAGGAGGGTTGTTTGAGGTGATGGCTGCCTCTTACGCGTGGCCGGTGCCAATTGCTTGGATGGTGACTTTGCTGATGCTCAGCACTTGCAGCTTGACTGTGCCACTTGTGGCGATCTGCTGCTGGTGCCGGAGCTGTTTTTGCCTGTGCTGGCAGGGAGGCGTACTTCGCTTCAGAGGCCACTAAGGAACCCTCTGAGGTGAAGTACGTTCTTTCTCTTTGTACTTGGGCTCAAGGCTCTTAGCGCTGCCAGCCCCACTTGTAGGCTGCTTGTCCAATCCCTTCTGTGCTGGAGTGGGGGTGCAGCATTCTTGTAGAGAGGGCGTTTCCTCATGGGATAATCAGTCTCAGAGGAGTAGGAACTCTTTTTGGGGTAGCTATTGCCTCGGTCCTTTGGGATCATTTCAAGAGGAGCTGCTCTTTCCGACCTGTCCCAGGTGATTTCTGACTGGAAGGGGTATCCTGCTCAAGGTCAGAGCTAGATGGGGGTTTTTTCTTAAGCGGAATCATTTTTACTTATAGCTCGCTGGCTTTTCTGGTATATGTTGTTAATTTTTGACAATGAGGACAGTGCTCTTTCCCAAGGCAACAGATGCACCGGTCATGTCCGTCAGATATTGAGAAAGACAGTTTGCAGCCCATACACTTTTAAAAACTGGGATAGCCAGGCATATCACAGAGAGCAGGAGAGGTTTTTATTGGAACTGCAGTGTCCACAGAAAGAGTCTATTTTAAATAACTAATCCTAATAAATATGTAACCCAAAGAAAAACAATTTTTTTTTAAAGAAAAAGGAAACTTGAGGCGTAACTATTTAGTAACTAATTCTGAGGCAATAACTATCTAAATCACTATAAGAACGCACTAAAAACTATCTATAGTAGAGGGTGACTGCTGAGCTGCGACTGAAGCCAAAGGCATTTGAGAAGGAATTGAGGAGGCAGCTGGCTGCATGTGCACAGTAGCCACTCCAGATTGCACGAGCCGGCGCTCTGAACATCTTCACACAGCACTATGTGATCTAAACATTTACAGACGCAGAAATGAGATGGCCACACAATACTCTCGGTCACAAATTCTCAAAAGCTCCCTCCTCCATTTATGATTACTGCTTTGTAATCACCTGAAAATGGAGCATCCACCAGAACACTCCTCAAAGAAGTGAAGGTTACTCACAAGAGGCATGTCTAGACTTGCTTTCACTTTAGAAAGAAGATATGCAAATTTGGTGCAAATTTGCATATCTTCTTCTGATCCCTTTTTTCAAAAGAGGGTCTTTCGAAAAATAAAGTAGTCTAGACGTGGTTCTTTCGAGAAAAAAAAACAAAACCTTTTTTGAAAGGACCGTTCTTCCTAAAAAAAATTAGGTTGACACGGTTCTTTCAAAAAGGGTTTATTTCTTGAAAGAACCGCCTCCAGACTTTCTTTTTTGAAAGAACCTTTTTCGAAAAAGTGATCAGAAGAAGATATGCAAATTCAGTGTGAATTTCCATATCTTCTTTTGAAAGTGAAAGCAAGTGTAGATGTGCCCAAGGTGCAGAAGTAACTGGAACTCTTGGGGTGCTCCACCACCCACCCTTCTCCTACCTGCTCCCGGGGTCCTACCCACTTCCCACTGCTCAACCCAAATCCCATTCACGCAGTGGATTCCAGACAGTGCAGGGCATTTTGACTGGTTGGGCCCCAGCATAAAGGGAAGCTGCTATTTGTTCCTCGGTCGCTGAGTGTCCAGTGTTCTTGCTTTCCACCCCAGGCAGGAGTGCTCCTCATAGTCTCATTAGGTCCATGAGACACACACTGGGTCCAGGCGCTTTATCTCATGTGTTGACGGAGACCTGTGTAGGCATGTGCTTCCTGGCAACAGTGGCAGCTAAGGGAGAGTAGCTCCCTATATGTGCCTCGACACTCCAGGAATAATTCCCCTCAACCATGGCACTACTGATACTCACCAGCACAGAAGTACACTAGAGGTCTTTAATATCATTTGTATGATTTTTTATTCTTATTACCACTATGGGTTGAAATGCTCTTAATCAGGATTCTCTGGTCTGGCAACATCCATGGTCCAGAATAGATGTTGCAAGGACCTGAGCGTCCCAGTGGCAGGCCAGTGACAAGGATCCCTGTGGAGTTGGCGGGGCCATCCAGCACATGGCAGTGGGGCTGCCCAAGGTGCTGGCTGACCTGGTGTGTGAGTACCTGGTGGGGTTGCAAGCCCTAGTAGCTCAGTGGGGCAGGGAGCTGCAGCTTTCCTACAGGTACTGGAGCTCCAGTGTGGCATGCACAATTTCACTGCAGGTCCTAGAGCTGTAGGGTGGTGCATGCGGCTGTCCCGTGGGTCCTGGAGCTCCAGGGCAATAATGGCTGACCAGCGGGGTGGGCAGGGCAGAGAGGACAACAGATAGTAGGAAGCTAGCCAGGAGGTCAGTGGCTGGGCTAGGGAGGTCCAAAATTACCTCCCTTGGTCCAGGAAAATCCCTCATCCGGGACTGATCAGGTCCCGAGAGTGCTGGACCAGGGAGGTCCAACCTATATGACAGTATTTACAAACTAGAGTCAAAAAAATAGGACTGAGCCTTTCCAGACCCAAACCAAAAAGTTCCTACGCTAGATTTAAAAATTGCACATTTCATGCTCTACTAGTGTAATGTAAATCCTCATTTCTTTAATTTTCCTAAGTTTATGATATGTGAAATCATACTGAATTGATACACTATGTCCTAAGAAATTCCTTTATCCAATAAAATCCTATCCTGTTATAGAAAGAAACTAAATTTGGCATGACTTACTTTTGGATAAATCAATAATAACTTTTATTTATCAAGAAAGCTATTTCTGTTTCTTTTCTAAAAGCTACGAAATTATTTGTTCAATACAGATATTAGTATTAGATGGGACTGTTGTTATCTTTCTACATAAGAAATCTGTTTGAAGAATACGATATTTTACTATTGTATTAGGTTGAAGCTTTCTTATGTTGATAATCTTAATACATAAATTTTTTAAATGTTATCCACTGTATTTAATGTTAATTACTGTATCGTGTTTAAAACTTTTACTGAATTTTCTATCAAGTCATCCTCTAATATCTAAGTGAACATTTTCTAAAATAAAGACAGGAAATGGGAAAGATTTAGTGCATTAGTTCAAAAACATCAGAAACCACAGTTACAGCTAAAAGTGAACTCTTCTGGCAGTTCTTTAATATATAAAGCATTTTCCCACTAATATTTCTCATCTTTTCTTCTAAGTCTCATAAGGCTTAGATTATGGCTAATATCTCATGACACCAAAAGTAATACTGCAGCAGATATTAAAGCATTTTTTCAGTTACTTATTCTATAAAATATTAATTTCAAGCCAGTGCATGTGCTGTATATATGGGGTATTAGGTAACTGAGTTCCTGCTCAGTTCCAAATCAATAAAAGATAACATGTACAGCATCAATCATTTTTTATTCTTCCTTTGCTACATAACACAGCATGTGTTGAGATCTCTCTTTTTTCCTTAAGTAAACAGTCACTGAAGCTATCTTACCATAACTTAGATTCTACTATAGATTCTTACCTAAGAAAGAGAGATTTTTTTCCAGAAGCATTTCTCGCAGCAGGACTTCATGCTCATGCCCAATAGCACTGATGGATTTATGTTAAGGAAAAGCATTATATCAGGGCTCGGCAATGTTTTCAAACAAAAGTACCAAACTACATCAAAGAGCAGTGGCTGGACGAGGGGCCAGATCAGGATCACAGCGGCTGGATTGTGACATCCCCTCCTACCTGTATTGCAGCAGGATGGTGGCCAAACTGTGGGGCCCATCCCAGGATTAGGATGCTGTGGCCAGATAGGAGTAGGGCCCCAGTTGGGACCTTGTTTGCCAGGCTGCCTTGGAGTCTGCCCCAGGAGCACAGTTGTTGGGGACAGACCGTGGCAGTCAAATGGGTGCTGAAGCTGAGTGGCCACAGCCAGCCCCTTTCACTATCCTACCTGGGAGCACGCATGCAACCCCAACAGCATGCCCTCAGCAGGCTCTCGCCACAGCACAGCTGGTTCTTACCTGGGCACACTGCCTTACTTTCATCTCTGATTAAAGGTGAAATAGCCCCCCCCCCCCCAAAAAAAATCTTGACATAAATAATTATGAATTTTTAAATTGTTTAGTTAATTTTTCATTTTAATTTAAAGAGTTGTGTGTATTTTGGGAATGAGAAAAGAGCCATATTTGGTTCCATACAGAGCCATAGGTTGCTGACCCCTGCACTACATGTTCGGAATGAAACTAAATTCAGAACTGATAGAATATAATGCTCTACATCTGTAGGAATGATCAATAATATGCTTTTTAAAAAATTCATGGCCTTTTATGGTGGGTCAAAGTCAGATCCCAAATACTGAGACACCCAAAATCACCAGTTACTTTTGACAATGTATGCCAGTCTTTAAGTAAAAATAAAGGAAAATAAATCTACTTCAAACAAATGAGAAAATGCACCATAAACAACCTGCTTCAATATCCCCACAGGTAGTACTTCACCTTGCTCTCATTTTCTTATCCAAAAGAGCAAAGTATAAGATTAAAATGAGTGCTGATGTAGCTGGTAAGCTGGGGACTGATCTTCAGCTTTATACTCAAAACTATCACTGAAGTTAATGGGACTAAGTATATAAACTATAATTAATTCTGTTATCCAATTCAACAATTTAAGATTTTGTTCTTTAAATACTGAAACTTCTTACATTTAAAGATATACTCTAAAGCCATCTCATGCATCTCACTATACCAAAGCACTGATTCCAGTAATGAAAAACCAGTATTTCAGTGTAGTATCTCTAATCCTTGTTCCACTGGCAGCCTGTTGATCTGAATGTGGTATCACTAAGGCTGTCGAAAATTTGTAGTTAATTCCTGTGATTTACACAAAAAATGTAGCAGTTAAAAAAATTGTTATTAATCACACTGTTAAACAATGGAATACCAATTGAAAAATATTATATATATTTTTTTCTATATTCTCAAATATATTGATTTCTATTACAACACAAAGTATTCCATACTTACTTTATATTATTTTTTATTACAAATATCTGCATTGTAAAAATGATAAACAAAATAAATAGTATTTTCAATGTACCTTATACAAGTACTGTAGAGCAATCTCTTTATTTTTGAAAGTGTTAGTTACAAATGTAGATTTTTTTTGGTTACATAACTACACACAAAACCAAAACAATTTAAACTTTAGATCCTGTCTGTGAGTCCTCTCAATCCTATTTCTTGTATAGTCACCAAGACAAACGAGTTTGTTTACATTTACAGAAGATAATGCTTCCTGTTTAAAATGTCACCTGAAAGTGAGAACATGCATTTGCAAGGCACTTTTGTAGTTGGTGTTGCAAGCCATGTATGTACCAAATATGCTAAACATTGAGATATCCTTTCATGCTTCAGCCACCATTCCAGCGGACATTCTTCCACGCTGATGGTGCTTGTTAAAATAAAATATTATTATTATTATTATTATTAATAAAAAAATTTGTGAATGAACTCCTTGGGGGAGAAGGGAAGGTTACTCACTCTGTGCAGTAACTGGAGTTATTTGAGATGGTTGTCCCCGTGGGTGCTCCCTCATAGGTGCACCAGCGCTGCTGCATCCACCAGTCAAGAGAGCAGTGACTTCCGGCTGGCCGTGTGTGCTAGGCTCTGAAGCAAGACCCCTAGAGTGTGTAATGAACATGCACGGCCAGCCGGATCCTCAGTTCTTCTCTGATCCAGACCCAAGGAGAAACTGAAGCAGAGGGGAGGAGAATTGGTTGGTGGTGGAGCACCCACAGGGACAACTATCTCAAAAGAACTCCAATTACTGGAGTAACCTTCCTTTGTTCTTCAAGGAGTGTCCCCATGGGTGCTCCACCTGAGGTGACTACAGAGCAATGCTTGGAGGCGGAGCCCTTAGAAAGCCTGTTTTGGCTGCTGAAAGTACTGAGCAGCCGAATCGAGTGAAACTGTCTGCATACGATTGAATGGCATAGTGATGAGTGAAAGTGTGAGTGGAAGCCCATGTGGCTGCTCTATAGAACTTGTCTATGGGGATGCTGCGGAGGAAGGTAGTGGAGGAGGCCATTGTCCTCATGGAGTGGCACATACGGCCGAAGGAAGCCGGCTGTTGAATATGGCATAAGCTAATCTTATACAGTCCAAGATCCACTTGGATAGTCTGTTTAGAGATCGGTAATCCCTGAGATCTCTCTGCTGAGGAGATGAACAAGCGAGGGGGGTGGGTGAAAAGAAATTCCACACCCTGTGGGGTGACATAATATTTTCGATCAAGTCTCTGATGTTGATGGGATTGTCGTCAGAGTTTTCCACAGAAGCTTAGCTGGGTCCATCAATGCCTTATTCATGGGTATAGAGAGTCTAGTCTGCACTGAGTCATGAAGGATGTTAGTTAACTTATGCTGTGTATCCGGAGGATGGAAGAGGGATATTTCCAGTTTGTCAATTACCCTCTTAAAAAGGTCCTTAACATTATCCCCCACACCGGTTATTAATGGGGAAGTAAATTTCTCTGCCAACAAGGATGGAGCCGTGTGTATAGGAATGGGGGAGCGTAAGGGCTGTTCCACTCCTGTGGTCTCCATGTCGTCTTCGCATTCAGAGAATTCAGACATGTCCAACAAGTGTAAGTTAGGAGGTTTAGGTTTGGCAGATACATAGTAATGATGCCCCACTTGGGGAACAGGCTGTTGTCTGAATGTAGCTCATGGGTCCCAATATTGCTAACTTAGTGGCATGAATGGTGGTCCCCAGTGCTGCTGCCACTGTTGGGGGTGTACTGGTTTCGGTAAGGAATTCTTAGGCAGAGTAGGTTGAGGTAAGTCTTCTTGCTCAGAGTCACTGAAGTATGGTGATAAAGCCCAGAAGTAGCAGAAAAGGAGGACTTAGAACTACCTGGGGTGCCATCAGTGCTGAAAAGCGGGGTTCCTGGTACTGAGGCTATAGAGCTCTGCCGCTGTGGTGAACTGCGGAAACACAAGAGGTGGGCTCGCTGGCAGTATAGCGCTGCGGGGGGGGGGGGAGAGACACAGGTGTCAGTGCCAGTAGTGTATAAGGCACCAAGAGCAAGCTGGGTGCTCTCAAGGACTTGGTCGGTGCCAGCTGCTCAGTGGGCAGCGCACATGCTGCTGACGGTGCTGCTGCTGATCACATGGTTTTTAGTGCCCGCTTTTTTTCCTGCCAGCATTTTAGCTGGTGCTGGACCAGCAGCTTTATACATCAGCCCCCGCTGTGCAGTAGTGTGAGGAGGGACGAGGCCCCTGCTTGTAGTCGCAGCTTTTATGTGAGCCAGAACCTGAACTTTTAACTGCCCCCCTTGATGCTATAGAGGCAGAAGTGCCATGACTTACATGTCACTTTTCTCGCCAGGGATGTAGACCAGGAGGAAGTCTGAGACCTCCTCTTCACTGAGGGAGATTTCAGTTTGGTGTTCAGGCTTTTAGCTGGAATACCCCTCTCACCCGCCTCTGCTCCTGGTGGACTATGCCTGAGGGAAGAGTTTAGGGGACCAATCTGAAGGAGGTTTCAGTGCTGTCTCCATCTGCAACACACGTAGTTGTAGCTGCCTACCTCTTCTTGTGCACTTAGTCAGTTTCTTGCAGTCCAGACAGCGCTCTGTATTATGGACTTGTCCCAGGCAGCAGACACACAACTATAGAAAGACCACACCCCAGGTACTTTTTAAAGCCAGAAGAGCTGGGCACGACCAGACTAATATTTTGAACAATGGCAACTGCTATAAAAGTGGGGCCACAGGAAGTGGTGGGAATGCTGCCAGACAGAGATCCTTGTTTTTGTTTTTTTGGTATGTATTTTTTCAAGTGAATAGCATCCATTCAGGTGGCTATTAGTTGAAGTTAAGGCTAGCTGAGTAGCTGAAAGGATGGAGAAGATTGAATGTGAAGGGGACTGCTGATCTGTGACTGAAGCAGGTGGCAGTCAGAGAAGAACTGAGGAGCCGGCTGGCTGCGCATGCGCATTACACACAGTAGGCATCTTGCGCCAGAGCCTAGCGCATGCGGCCAGCTGGGAGGGCACTGTTACCAACAATCTCTGACTGATGGAAGCAGTGGCGCTGGTGCACCTAAGATGGAGCACCCCCAGGGACACTCCTTGAAGAAGTACTGCAAATCTCCTGTTGTGTTTTTACCTGCAGTCTGCCATACATTTCATGTTCTAGCAGTTTTGAATGGTGATCCTCAAAGTGTTAATTTTAAGAATACTTTGACAGCAGATTTGACAAAACACAAAGAAGGCACCAATGTGAGATTTCTAAAAATAGATACAGCACTCAAGCCAAGGTTTAGAAATCTTAAATGCTGGCCAAAATCTGAGAGGGACGAGATGTGGATCTTGCTTTCAGAAGTCTTAAAAAAGCAACACCGGGATACAGAAACTACAGAACTTAACTATAAAAGAAAATCAACCTTTTGTTAGCGGCATCTGACTCAGATGATGAAAATGGTCATGTATCAGTCCACTCTGCTTTGGAATGTTATTGAGCAAAACCCCTCACCAACATGAAGATTATGTCCTCTGAAGTGCTGGTTGAAGCATGAAGGGACATATGAACTTTTAGAACATCTGGTAGGTAAATATCTTGTAACACCAACTACAATGGTTTCCCTGAAAACCACTGTTCTCACTAGTAAACAAGAAGCAGGAAGCATTATCTCCTGAAAATTGTAACCAAACTTATTCGTCTGAGTGATTAACTGCATAAGGGCTCAGTAGACTTTCAGCTTTAACGTTTTATATGTGTTATTTTCGAATGCAGCTATTTTTTGTACATAATTTTACATTTGGAAGTTCAACTTTCATGGTAACGACACCTCACTATGGAACTTGAATTAGGAGAATTGAAAATACTATTTCTTTTGCTTTTTACAATGCAAATCTTTGTATTAAAAATAAATATAGAGTGAGCATTGTATGGTTTGTATTCTGTGTTTTAATGGAAACCAATATACATAAATATGTAGAAAACGTCCAAAATAGTTAAATGGTATCCCATTATTGTTTAACCAGCACAATTAAAATGCATGATTAATCATCATCATTTTTAAAAATTGCTTGATCGCTCTAATTATCATTAAAAAGCACAAGGTCACAACTTAGATGTTTCCAGTGTCTTTGTCCAGGGTTAAAATGCTAGTCCTTCAAAGATCTAATTCAGTGGTGGGGAACCTTAAGCCTGGGGTCTAGATGTGGCCCCTGGCTTGCATGGATATGGCCCCTGAGACTCAGGGCCCCCCAGCATTGTTGCATTGGGGCCCCAATTTCATTGCTTCCCCACTGTGGGGCTGGAGCACACAAAATCTAGTAGCCTGTCCCTCCCCCCCGGCTCTGGTGTGCAAAGAGAACGTGAGGAGTGTCTTTCTCCCTCATTTGGGGGCCACATCAATTATTGTTTTTTTTTTTGCTTCTCACTGGTGTGTGGCTCCCGACCCAAAAAACATTCCCCACCCCTAATCTAATTGATCGGAAATTTTGTAAAGGAGATCCTGTAAATGAAACTTTAAAACAACTACAATTCATTATTCTGCTTAAGACATACAAAGTGATAAACTGAAGAATTACCATTATAATTAACTCCTCTATATTTTATCAGCACTTACTACTGAACTGCAAAAAAGCCAATCATAAGAAAATACTTTATACATATACATCATGTCCTACATTAAACTATGCTAGCAATGACAGAACCAAAAAAGGAAAATGAATGATGGCAAAAATGCAAGACAAATACTGCAAACAGAACTGATAATGCACCATAAGCAGAAACACTTAGACTTAGTCTATAATAATACCTATTATTGATGTACAGCAGTGACCATGGGGCAAAACTTGTAAATAACCTCACAAGCCATTTTCTGCTCATGCAATCCAACAGCCTAGTTTCCCGTAAGCCTCTGAACTATTACTGAAAAATAGCCTCCTGGCATTTACAAAGAGGTTGACTTCATACTTTAGCCCATGCATATATAATTAGATAGTTATATTTAAAATCAATATGTAATCCTTCAGAAGACATTATGCTTTTAAAACCTTAACTTTAAATTGATTTTTAACTATTTTATGTGCCTTAAAATTAGCATCTAATTCAGCAACATACACTCTCAGATAATGCATTCACACAGCCAAATATCACCAAACTTTACTGTAACAATCTTTGTTCGACAAACTTTTCATGATTCCTAACAATTCCATTATTTTTGGTGCAAGCTGATTTGAAATATGTATGCGGAGGAGGGAGGGAGGAAATGGCACACTACAGATTACACAATACATTATTTCCTAACAATTTAATATATAGCAAAGATGTGTAGAATAGCGCATCTTTTTTGTGATAAAAAAGTTAATGTTTACAGCTTAGAAGCATATATTGCTTCTTCACAACAAGACTACGTCATGTGCAAAATTTTGAGTAACAGGCCTTATGAGTAAAAACCCCTTTAAAAGACAAAGCATGACCTGCACTGCTTGGCCCCAGCCATCGGCTGTTCACCAACAGGGGCCTTTTTGACAGGGCCACTGCCCAGCAGGGCCTCCTCCTCTGGTGTCCGTATTGGCTACGGCCGAGGGCAAGGCGAATGGTTTGGATTCCAGCTTTGGGGCAACAAGTGGCCAGCAACATTCACAGGCCTACCTCCAGCCAATCACTCTGTTACAAGTTTGGCCGCACCCCTGTGGCCAAGCTGCAATATAATGTCTCTGGTGCTTGTTTCCGCCCCCTTCCCCGCCCGTGGTCATTTCGGAGCATAATTGTCCCTGTTATCAGACCCCTCCCTTTCCATGTTATGGAAAACAATGTGCGAGGCACATCTCATTGTCCTGACAAAACCAACCCCTTACCTTTCTGCAACTTATGATAAGGTAAGGTTAGTCATCTTGTGCACAAACTGTAGTTCTTCGAGATGTGCCTCCGTGGATGCTCCATTCAGGTGTATCAGCACTGCTGTGCACCAGACCGGTTATTCTTAGTAGCAGTCTTCTGGCCACTGGTGTGTGCCACGCTATTGCGCAATTTCACCAAATGACAGTTGAGCACGCTCAAGTGGCTGTTCCCTACATTCCTTCTCTGTGCTGGACTGTGATCTCCTGGAGCAGAGGGGAGAACGGTGGGTGTGGAGCACCTATGGGGACACATCCCAAAGAACTCCATTTACTGCACAAGGTGAGTAACCTTCCCTTCTTCTTCGAGGGTCCCCGTGGGTGCTCCACTCAGATGACTATGCAGCAGTATTCCTGCTTGGCAGTGGGAGCTCCGTGGAACCAAGTTGAACGTCCAAATCCAGTGGCTGAGTCGGCATGAGATTACATTTGTCCATGTTCAGTAAGAACCCTAGGTTGTCAAACACCTCTCAGGTTGATTGCTCCAAGCGTTCCGTGTCATCGTAGGTGGATGCCATGATTAAATAGTCGTCCAGATATGGAAAGATGTTTATTCATTCCTGTTGTAGGTGCGCTGCTACCATGGACAGGATCTTGGACAATACTCTGGGTGCCATGGATAATCTGAAAGGGAGTACCCTGTACTGAAAACGTAAGTCTTTGATGGTGAACTTAAGGAATCACCTGTGGGCCGGGTGAATTGAGACATGGAAATATGCGTCCTTGAGGTCGAGGTTAGCTAGCCATGATCCTTTCTCTAAGGCAGGTATAATCTGTGCCAACTTGACCATCTTGAACCACTGGTATTTGATTAACCGATTCAACCCCCGGAGGTCTAAGATGGTTCCCCCTCTACCCTCATTGCATCTAGCCGTTTGATTTCTTTGTCATAACCTGGGGTACTGTTGCTGTTGTTGTCCCCTCTGGTTAGCTGTCTCAACCACGAGTGAGTTTGGTGTGGGGTGAGAAAATAGGAATTCAACGTCAGCGGATGCAATGTAGTATTTCTTGTCCAGCTTCCTCTCTGTTGGGGACATCAATCCCAGAGTTTTCCAAATGGTCTTGGCAGGATCTATCAGAGTGTTGTTCATCAGGAAAACTATTCTATTATGTTGAGGCGAGATGAATATGTCAGTGAAATGTTTTTTCTGGGACCCCTCGGAGAGCTTTATGTCAAGCGTGTCCATCACCCTCCTAAACAAGTCTTGAAAACGCCTGTTGTCATCCCTCTTTATCGGTGACATGGGCAGGCTCTGAGCATCCATCGTGGAGTAGGAGGTGTTAGGTGGGATAGAGGAACTCTGCGTGTCCTACTCCATTGATGAGTTGCTATCAGAATCTGTTTGATCCCTGTCTGTTCGTGGTCATGAGTGCACCTCAGCTGACTGAGTTATCAGGATCAATGCGCTGTTAGGGAACTGTTGGGTCCTATACGGTGCCCAAGGATTCCAATATGCCCACTGTTGTGGGGGGCAGGGGCGAAAATCGGTGGAGGCATCCAACTGTGCCATTTGGCAAGCCTACAATTGCTGGTGCTGCACATCCGTATGCGTAGGCACCCACGAGGGGTGTCCCTCCTCATCCTCACTGAATCTGGCCGATGTCCGTGATGCTGGTGTTGAGGAGGAGAGCGCCTAGAGCATGGTGTGCCATCGGTACCGAACAATGGAGAGCACGGTACCGGCGGTACTGTAAGATCCACCTCCATCATGAATGTCAGGACCGAGATCTGAGAGCCCAGCACTGCACTGCTCCTGGCAGCTGTTTGCATATGCACCACCAGAACTTTAAACTGTGTCTGTACCGGTGATACCGAGTGTTTACTGACACACGATATTCTACAGCTCTGGGGCTTGCCAGTGTTCTTACTGTTCCACAGTACCGCAGTTTCCACCAGTACCGGGTTCCTCAGGGGGGAGCCTGGGGCATGTGAGGCAAATCTGTGCTTCCCAGGAGGCTTGTCTGTAAGCTGGATCCTTTATCCTGCTTCTGTAAGCCCTGTTTGGTCTTAGCAGCCTGCTTAACTTTCTTTGAAGTGCGAGGCTGAGGTTCAGCAGTGGACCAGGAATGCTTTGAGCTCTGCTCCATTTTCCGGTTTCTAGCATGTCCCCTCCAGGGAGTGCTACTGTTGCTTTCTTCCCCAATGGGATTATCCCTGGGAGAAGGTGAGCAAGGCTGTGGCTCAGCCATACTGTGTTGAAACAACAGTTTCCTTTGGAGCTCCCTTGCCCTCTTCGATTGCAGGGCGAGCCATTGGCTATGAGGACAGAAGCTAACAGGGTGATCTCTCCCTAGGCAGCACAGACACTGTTCACGCCCATCTGCTGGTGCAATTGAGGTTCCACACCTTGAGAACCTTTTAAAGCCCACAGGTGCAGGCATGGCAGGTACAGGATCATGACAAGTCCTGTTGGGGAGTGGGACGTTGTGGCAGGAGCCGCACGCCGCTTCCCCTGCTTGTCTTTTCCTCGCTCTTGTCTTCTCCTCTGATATTGATTTACTGTCTATCTCTTTCTCTCATCCCTTCCCCCCCCCCGTAAGTGAAGGATAAGAAAGACTGAGGGAAATGCGACCAAAGCCAGCGGTGGTTAAGAAGGAACTGAGAACACAGCCGCTGGCACATGCTCAACTGTCATTTGGGTGATTGCACAATAGTGCGGCACACGCCGGTGGATGGAAGACTGCTCATAAGAATCACCGGTCTGGTGCACAGCGGCACTGACACACCTGAATGGAGCTCCCACAGGGACCCTCAAAGAAGAGGAGGAAGCAGTATAACAAATTTGGTGGTCCTAGCTCTGACTTAAGGAGGAATTCTTGAAAAAATGGATTCATTGACCGACAGACAGATACTATATATTTTAGAAACATTGTGCATGAGAAATAGACTAAAGGCCTAAACATGCTTTCATTAAATTTAATGGGAGCAGTATTGTGCCCATACCATACACCAGTGTTCCTCAAATTGGGACTAGGACCTGCTTTGGGAAAGCTGCTAATGGGCCCATGTGCTTTGTTTATCTAAAGGGTCTGTAGCCATGTAGCCTCATGGTTCCCATTGGCTCCGGTTCACTGTTTCCAACCAAGGGAGCCATGGAAGTGGCATGGCCCAGGCCACCACTTCCCATAGGTCCTTTGGCTGGAAACTGTAGTCAGCTGTACAACGCTCCCCTCCCCCCCTCTCCCCGGAGTGTGGCTGGCTGGACACAAATTCCTGTTCCTCCCCCCGTCTCTTGTATTTCTAGCTCTTTCAGCTGCGGATTAAGCAAGTTTCCTGTTGAACAAATGTGGTTTAGGCAGTTCCTGTTATGGAGAGACCTGATGTTAGCAGCCTGCCTGAAAGAGTAACATTATTTTAATATAATTAATTGTATTCCTGCTTATGAATATGTATGTGTGCATGAGGAAGTGTGAATGAGAACCGCCAATCATATGGCAAAACAGCATGTAATACCTTTTATAGATTAAATTAACGTGACAGGAAGCCAGGTGTCGCTCTCTCTCTAGGACAAGATATAACAGCATGCCAAGCCTGGGACTAGACTGGAAGCAGTAGATTTCGCATGGCTCCAAAGAGACTCTTTGTCCCTAGGGAATTCTTGTCATCTTGTGGCCTGATCTGTGGGAGCTGTTGCCTGGCCAGTTACAGCTGCTTGTGAAATCGGAAGTAATCTATGCCGCACCTGCAACCTGCCTCTAAACTGCCAATATGAATGTGATGTGTCTGAGTACCACTGTACCCTTAAGAATCTGTACTAATAAACAAATTTCAGTACTGCTTCAGATCACCCTTTGTCTGGGCTTTATTCCTTGACTGATTCCAAGGACAGATAACAGAAACAGAACCAATGGAAACTGTGAGGCTCCATGGCTATGGACCCTTTAAGTAAAAAAAGGGGCATGGGCCCACTAGCGACTGTCCCAAAGCAGGCCCCATCTGCACACAGTGGGCGGAGCCCAGCTAGAGGAGCCCCAATTCACCCAGGGCATGATAGGCAGGGTCAGATCAGCAGGACTTTGGCCGGCCAGGTTGATGGAGCCCCTAGCCCATGGTGAGCAGGCCAGCAGAACCCCAATTGCAGCGGCCTCTTCCAGGAGCAGACCCCCCTAAGGACCCAGCGTCTGCTGCTCTGCACCAGCCTGTTTAACTGGTTACATTATATAATTTTAATTAACCAGTTAATCATTTTAAGGGATATTTACATCCCTATTCTGCACATGGGTGGAAAAGATCAGAGGGAACATTGGTCGACATGGGTATATATGTGCTGCCTCCAATGCTGATCCAAGAGGTACTGCACTCAAGGAAAAATTTTCCGACAATCATCCATGCAGCATGCATACATCTAAATGGAACAGACATGAGCAATCAAAGAACTCTCTGGGACTAAGTGAGGAAATCTACTCACCATCCTGCACACTGGTTACAAGGCCACAAACTGAAGGTTTCTCTTCCAAGCACAGGCTGAAATAGATCATTAACCTCATTCATATGCCCAATAAAGTGCTTTTGGGCCACTGAATTTGTCGCCTCCCCAATATAACCTTACATCCTCAATTATTCAGGCCTGTTCAGAATCCCCAATGTGCTGAACACACAAAGCATTTACCCTTCCTTCACAATACTTAGCTTATTGTGGACATGCGTCAAATTCCCTCCTGCCTTCAAAAACAGGTCTTTTTCCATGCCTTATGTGACACATCACCTTCACATTGGTGACAAAGGGTGGGTCCAAGTGTTCTGGCTGGGTCTGCAGGCTTCAGAGAGGGGCTGGGGTGTAGTAGTAGGTACAAACTCTGGAATGGAGGTTGGGGGAGAGAGTGTTACAGGCTCTGAGCTGGGAGTGTGGGCTTGGGGGTGAGGCCAGGGACGAGGACTTTGGAACATATGAGGGTGTTCAGGGCTGAGGTGGGCTCAAAGTGGGGTAGAGGATTGGAACTTGGCCTTACCTGGGGAGGCTTTGGGCCGGGGCTGATGGGGAGAGACTCTGCCAGTTGTGGCAAGTCCAGGGCATGGGGAGAGATCTCTCCCCACTGCTGCCCTGAGCCTTTGCTTGGTGTGTAATAGTTCCTGTGTGGCGTTTAACAGGAAGCTGCACGGTTGCACAGTTTAGGGAGAACTATGCTTATGCCCTACTTTCCTTGAAGAGGAGGAGAAAAGAGCTGCACTGCTATGTCAGATGCAGCATTTAAATTTTAAATCAGAACTTGAAAAGCACTTGAAAACATCCAAAAGGTTTCAACTAAGAATACGCATGTACAGCTGCTGAACTTTTTTTGGCGTAATTTTAGTGAAATGGCATAAGAGAAAGGACTGCAGTGACCCTCTAACTAAATGGGATGTAAAACAGAGAGTATGAAATGTGTTTTGTGAAGCAGAACTTGGTGTCAGGTTAAAGCTAGACACATCTCCTCCACAGAGTCTAAGCTTGTCAATTGTGCACCTAAAATTTTATGGGAAAGGATACTGTTTGATGCTGTCCACCAGTGGTCCATAACAACAGTCATTCACAGTACACTGCAGACAAATAAGGGTAGTAGTATATTAATGGTCAGCTACAAAACTATTATAGTTAAACAATACCCTAAAAACAATAATTACTTTTCCTCGAAGAGGCTATCAAAATCTGTTTGGATATAATCATAGAAAACAAAAATTGCATACTTTTTATTCACTATAAAAGCTAGCTATTAAAAAGTGAAATGCTTTCCTCGCAAATATTGCATTGCCATTTATGGTGCACCCTGACCTCAGTGATAGTTTATGATGACAGTAATTAAATGAGGTTTAAAATCCTTTACTCTGCTAGGCAGATAACAGCACTGCCACGGAAAAAAGATCGCTGTGATTAATACCTGATAGACCTGATTTGCTAGAACTCCATCTGGAATCAGGGAAGGGTCTCGCAGCATACTATTTATAAGCGTCTTGGAGGCTATGTAAGAAAAAGAAAATTGTTAGCTTAACAAACATATTACTATCCAGCTGTCAAAAAGTGAAATATATTTTTAAAAAGGAAAATGTTGGTTACACTGATAAAATGAGGTTACTTTAGCTATAACTGAAGGTTGTTCAAGATTTGTGATCCCTACCTGTATGTCACTAAGGATTATGAGCATGTCCTAGGTGCCCAGAGGTGGAGCTTTTGAATGTAATAGTTTGTCGGAGTGATAAAGGGTGTGGCAGGCCACCAGCATCTACAGTTCCCTCTTTGCTGTGGAGCTGCTAAATCCACAACAGAGGGGAAAGACGGTGAGTTAGGAAATGTTAGGACAGTGAATTAGGAACGAAGGACGGTGAGTTAGGTCCTTAGCACTGGTACCAGAAGACTCTGATGGAGATTCTGCAATAGGGTGCACTTTTTGCCTGTTCAGGCTGATGTACAGAGATGACGGGGTTTCCCCAGCTAGGATCTGATGATGGTCCCATGGCACCTCCATAAGGTGTTTCCAGAGGCAGAGGGTATGGGCAGGAAAAGAGAGGCAAGTGCTGCACCTGGGTGCAATGTTGGCTTCCCTCACGCATAACAAGCAGTGCTATTTCTCATTACTGATGAAAAACAAGCAAGGGCAGGACATGCTGGCTTTATATCCCGATGTCTTTGGCATAATTCAGTACCCATGCCTGGCTATTGGGAGGTGGGGAAAGGTGTAAAGTTTGGCAGGAAGCACTGTTGAGATGGTGTCCCAAGTGCTAACTCGGGTATGAAAGGAAGAACTAGAGGAAAAAAAACCCAAAATGCAAAATAAGAAATCTAAACTATTAACAGCACTATGGATAGCTTTAAAAAGGAGATTAGGAGTAGAAGCTCTGATTTGGACAATGTGGTGGTAAGAAGGAACTAGAGGAGCTGGTGGCCTACCACGCGCTTTATCGTCCTTGGCAAGGCCATAAGGCGGCAGTGGGCATTCACAGACCCCTGAAGAGTACTACTTCCAAATGCTATGGCTCTAAGAGAATGTGCATGACCCTCAAGTGAAACACAACAGAAACCATTACTCAAAGAACTCTATTACACAAAAAAGCAGTTGCAGTATATTCTCCTCCATTTGTTAGTCACTTCTTTCTTATATGATTTCATTCTGATAACTTCAGAACCACAAAGGCATGTTATAAACACAGGGCCAAATTCTGACTTAAGTTATACTTGTGCAACCCTATTCCGCAAAGCAGTATGCACAGGAATATGTTCTAGGAAAACATCTTAAATTTTAAAAAGCAAGAGGTTAAGATTAGAGGAGGAAGATAAATAGAACTTCAAACAGGTGTTAATTATATTAAAGACAGTTGTATGACCAGTTTTAGTGGTATTTTGGGACCTGAAGATTCCACTTTAACACTTTCTACATTTTTGCTGCATATGTTCATTAGCAGCACATTTATTTACTCTCACTTCAAATATGCTAATCTAAACTCAGAAAACAGAAAAAACTAAATGATAGAATGAATAAATAGATAAATAAAGTCTCATAAGCAATATTCTTTGTCTTATTTTTTCACAATGTAATTTATTCTTGTCGATCAAATGGGCTTTTCAATGATCACTATCAGGAAATTGTTTTATATTTAAATATAATCTCTGTAAAAGTCCAGCAGCTATTGTCTCTGTGGACTGCTAATCTGAGCAATGTTGCATAACAATTTATAATAAGAATCATAAGATTTTTAGAACTGTTCCTGTTTCAGAATTTATAATATAGTAGTAAAAATATTTAGAATCCCTTATTAGCTCCAAGTTACAGAAATTGAAATAATGTGGCTTACACTTGGTTATATTATATGTGGAACATAAGATTTCTGAAAGAACATGTTATATAAAAATCAAATAAATGTATGAAATTAACTACAGAAAAACATGTAAGTTAAATAATATATTCCCAGAACACTTCTTGGATACCATTATGTGCAAGACTGCAAAGATAAATCATAAAATAATTTTAAAATGTTACATCAACAACAAACTCAGTTCAACTTTAGCATTCTTCATTTTAAAATAAATAGTATCAATTAAGTAGACAGACTTTTAAAAACAGTAAGGATAATATAAAAAGTTTGAAGTATGAATACACTCCATCATATATTACAAAATGGTATATAACTTAAGAGGAAACGTGGAAGAAAGGTGAGGTCCGAGAATAGATAACACGGGATATAAATCAGGTATAAACAAGGTCACTACCTGGACTTTTAGGCTATGTCTAGACTATATCTCTCTTTTGAAAGAGGGATGTAAATTAGGCAGTGCAAATGAAGCGCAGATTTAAATATCCCACACTTCATACGCATATTTGCATCTGAATGCTGTTTCAAAAAAGGTTAT
The DNA here is from genome assembly GCF_052426305.1 of Pelodiscus sinensis. Lineage (NCBI taxonomy): Eukaryota > Metazoa > Chordata > Testudines > Trionychidae > Pelodiscus > Pelodiscus sinensis. Next base: position 56,908,294 of record NC_143056.1, on the reverse strand, counting down.
TTCGAAAGTGAAACCGCAGTCTAGATGAGGTTCTTTAGGAAAAAACCCTTTTCCAAAAGAGCCCGTAATCCTGAAAAAATGAGGGATGTAGTCTAGACATAGCCTCAGACATACATCAGTAATGACTGAAAGTTAGTATCTGAAGGTTTTTCAAATAATCAGCACAAATGAGTTGGAGGCAATTTCTTGCAGAAATGCATCCATAATACAAAAAACTGCCAAGCTTCACAAACTTGTTGGTAATCTAGCAAGAAAGGCCGGGGACTCAACAGGACTAGAAGCTAAAAAGCTTTATCACAAGAGAGAACAAATACAATTTTAGGCACATTGAAACACACTGTCAGAAGGGCCTGGGATTCTTCTGTGGTTATGATACTGGACTAAGGCCTGATCTAGACTAGAAAATGTTACCAGCATAACTATACCAATTAAGAATAGGAAAAAAAAATCGTATTCCCATCCAACATACATAGCTTTGCTAACAGGAGAAAGAGTGTAAATATATTTATACCAGCCCAAAAGTCCTGCCAGCACACTTATTCTTTTGGGGGAACTTGTATAAACTATGAGAAATAACTTTTTCTCCATTATAAGTTGTAACTCCACAAAGAGAGTCTGCAAGTATAGTTTACTAATATATCTCATCAGCAAACTCTTTCTACTTGTTGAAGCTCCCTTGTCCGGCACCCTCGGGACCCAGTTGGTCCCAGATAAAGGATTTTGTCAGACCAAGGGAAATCATTTCTGGCCCCTCTGCTGCAAGCCCCACTCCCTTCTCTGCTGCCCTACCAGGCTTTTGACTACCTGCTTCCCCCACCCGCAGTCCAGCTGAGCCACATACTGGGAATTCCAGCTCCTTCCCCCTCCTTCCTTCCAGCCTAGCTGAGCCACATGCCGGGCTCCTGCCCTCCCCCCATCCGCAGCCTAGCTACATCGTGCTGGGTTCCTGCCCCCTTACCCTGCATCATGCCAGATTCCCACCCCACCCTTGAAATGTACTGGAACTCTCTGATTCTGGAATATCCATGGTCCTGTAGGACCACGGATGTTGCTGGACCAGAGAGTCCCAGTTTATAGAGATACAACTTGTAATGGAGACAAAGACTGAGATTTGAGAGATTCTCTGCTTTGCCATAAACTTCCTTTTGGGCAAGTCACCTTGTCTCTCAGTTTTTCATTTCTCCTTCTTTAAAAAAGAGACTAAGTACTATTATTTTTCCTCCTATCCTTTGTCTCTCTGCACCATTGATGCTTTGGCTATATAGACATATTTATATTTTATCCACCACGGTTTGCACCTCATATCCCAAAGTTTAAGGTTCACAAATGAATTCATCTTACAAAGTTCTGTTCTCTCATGATATATTTCCTACTTTTTGCAGTGGAAAGAAACTGAAGACTGAGAGCATTTAGCATTCAAGCTATGAGTGAAATAAGCATTTTTTTTTTAAAGAAAAAACTTTTTATATATTCTTAGAATTGGAATGAAGAAAATGTATGAAAACCTTAACTCGAGGAGGCTTTGCTGATCTGTGATTGATGAAGGGCTCCTTCTGGAATGCGTGGGATATAAATATCCCATTTCTCCTCCTTTCAGTGTACATGGTTGGTCAGTGACCCCACCATTTCCTCTTCCACCCCTTGCCTCCACTTATGTAAGTCTCCCTTTCCTCTCTCCTCTTACAACCCAAATGCAGTAGGGACACTTTAAAGGAATCCTGACCCCTTTTATTCCTGCTGGCCTGGCAAAGACCCACCACATTCAGCTGTGGTGAGTGACAGAAACATGCATTTGAACAAAATATAAGACTGAAAAAGGCAAAAATTGGGCAATAACATTGTTAGTGACATGGTAGTATTTAATGCACAGCAAGATTGCAAAAATTAACAATATTCACCATTGAAAAAATTGTACTTGGAGGGGATCTGATTGATGAATTCAGAATTATGAAAGTTCTATGTGAAAAACACTTCTCCTCTTCTACCTTGTCCCATAAACCCATTTAAAAGCTTACAAATGAAATTAGTGGCCAGTAAATTTAGAAAAAAAATAGAAGTAAACATTTTTTAACATGGTATATAATCAACCAATGGAATTCAGTGCATCAGGAGACTATCCAAACAAACATCAAGGCTGGATTTAGGAGAAAGTTGAATTATTTATGATCAACAGCTCTGTTGGTAGTTATGCATCTTAAGATACACTGCTTGCACTTCCCACTTGAGTAAACTGATCACTACAAAGGACAAGGAAGATTTCAGTTTCATCCCATGAACTTCACTGCACAGTCAGTAAGGTTTATTATCAGATTTTTACCTTTGCGTGAAGCATTAAGAATTGGCCACTATTGAAGGCAAGATAATCAGACCAGCTACATTTGGCAAAACTGTTTCTAGAATCACATTCTAAGCCAGGGCTATTCAACATATGGCCCGCAGCTGTTTGTCTGTGGCCTGCAGTGCGGTTTGGGTTTATGCAGAGCTCAACACGCGGTGTGCAGGTGGGATCCTTTGAACATGGCCTCCACTGAGAACACGCTCCACAATGGCGAATCAATATAATGGTCTTCTGTTGATATGGATTTTAATAGTTAAATGCCTGGATTGTCATTGCTCATTAAAAGTAATGTTATATGGGTGGAAATCAGGTAAATATTGCATTTTATTAATATCAGCAGAACGGACTTAAACAGGGTCTGTGTGTTATGTAGTCTAGCCTTAATCTTTGTATTTATGCCTATAAGTGCGAAAGAAGCTATTTGCATACATCTGCATGTATATGCAACTACACTTAAGTTGCGGCCCTTGGCATGTGCTGTATCATTGTGGCCCCTGGGGCTTCCAAAGTTGAGGAGCCCTATTCTAAGCAGTAATGAATAACAGTGTATTTGCCAAATCTGCTTTTTAATTTAAACAATTTTCTGAAACAGCTAACATCGAAGTGTAAACTGACACTTGGTTACAAAAATATAATGTTATTAAAAAACGAAGTTTCACTGTAGTAAAATACCTCCAGCAAGGTATGTTTAGGTTTTGGAAAATACTTCCAAAAATTGAGTCCAAGAGCCAGATATGTCTCTTCTTACACAACTTTTGCCAAACTTATGTGGGGAAAAATTAGATTAGCAACCTTCAAGCAAAACAAAGCCACATATTTTCACAATATTTCCTCATCCTTTGGTTGCATTTCTTTAACTTTGTATAATTACAGAAAGACTTCAAAATATCATGTCATCTTTATAGTATGAATCTCTTCCTCCCGCCTTCAACATCCCTGTACTAGGTCATGTATTT